>NC_141025.1:39565000-39857500 GCF_052040795.2 Danio rerio | reverse complement strand
AGCGCCTGCAGTAACAGTAATGTACCACACGTGCCTACAGATGTATTTTGTTAAAGAACTAAAATGAAAGAAGGATATTCTGGTCACAGCTTGACAGACAAGCTGACAAACCAGCGCTGATGCTGATCGCCTCTGTGCTGCCTGAAGCCGTGTCATAAACTCAATAAACAGGCTACTGATGACTTAGTGTTCAACCAACAAACAAACCTTTTTTTCCATTTGGAAAATAACAGTTATTAATAGTTATAATGTTAATCTTTAATTAGCCAACATAGCCTTATCTACCAATCAAACAAATCCAAAGCTAAGATTTTCATTTTACAGCTTATAAAACACGTATGCAAATTAATGCAATATCATATGTAAACAACAAAATTGTTTTATGCTACAGTAGCCAATATTTACAAATAGTCAGCATAGAGCCTTAATGCCTAGTTCAGACTGCATGATTTTAGCCCCGATTTTGACTCGCCGACAGGTTTTGAGAAATCGCTGACAAATGTATGTATATATATGCATCTATTGTAGGCACCGGCACACTCGTGGCTACGCTCCTGTTAAAAAGGAATTATAGGTTTGATCCTAATGAGCGCCCTTAAATAATGTAGCCTAGTTATTAGTGTCTGCAAGCATCAGTGTTTATTGAGATTAAAATAAGATTAAAAAAAATGAAAATGAGATTTAAAAAAATATTGTTATAGCAATGTGACTGCTTTGGGAAATAACACTCATAGTAGATGTCACAGGATGACTGATCGTGAAGGAACGTGTAGTCTGGCACATTTGCTACCCATGACAAGTCAAGATTTTATCAAGAAAAAAATCTTATGATCTGACAAACTAATTTTTATTGCAGCATTTTTACAGCATTTTGCAGTTAAAAACACAGCCATTGTAAATTTCAGTAGTAATGTTGCTAAGCTTCATATAATACACTGCGTGAAGAGAATTAAACTGGATGTAAGTTTGTTTTCGAGAAATATTAAAATATATCGGAAGTTCACAAACAATTTTTAAAATTCGCATGTATCATGTGAGCATGTGTTTAGTTTTTTTTTTCTTTTTTTAAAATATTTCCGTAATGATTACAGAGCAAGGAAATTTTCACAGTATGTCTGCTCATATTTTTTCTTCTAGAGAAAGTCTTTATTTATTTCGGCTCAAATAAAAGCAGTTTTACATTTAAAAAAAACATTTTAGGGTCAAAATTATTAGCCCCTTTAGGGTTTTTTTTTTCTTTGATAGTCTACAGAAAAAAAAACATTGTGATAAAATCACTTACCTAATTATCCCAACCTGCCTATTCAATGAATTCCTTTTTAGTTTTTCTCATAAGTTATGTAAAGTGTTTCATGCTTTGTGTAATATTGCAGAATTTTGCATCACATTGATGTTGTGTTTTACAATGATGGTTAGTGTAGTGTGAAAGACACCTTCTGTACTTCATCACCCTTTTTCTAAGATGTTTGTAATTAACTTTGGTTTATCATGGGTGTTTCTTTTGTGTTTTTACTAGTGTTTTACAAAAATAACTTACAAATATTAGTGCTACAATAACTTCTTATCAGTTAGTGAATTACGGTAGTTTGTTGTTAAATCTGTTAAGTCAGTTAAATCTGTAAAAGCTGAAAAATTGCTGCTATAATTATGGTGTTCTGGCATCCTTTTTTTTTTCCGAAAATGTCACTATTTTTTGTTTCATTTCTGTGTTCATTTAGATAGCTGGTATAATAAAATACCCTAGAATTATTCCAAAAACAGTGCTACAAATGACAACAATACTAAGAGCAAAAACAACAGGATGTTGTCTGAAACAATCTACACATCCACAGAATATGTGTCCTCTGTGTCCTCCGGTGGGTGAGGGAATACCTTCTCCATCCTGGTTTGTGTATGTACGTGGAATTCCATAATCTTTCGGAACAAAATATGAAGCACAAATACAAAGAGCAAATTTCATAACATTCCTCATTTGTTTTAAGAATTGTATAATTAATACATTTTGATAAAACACTGCAGGAGAATCATAAAGAATAATTTAAACTTAGAATACTTACTTTGCCAATAATATGAAGTCAAATTCTGAATTGGAAATAAATATAATAAAAATGTATGAATTAAAACAATAAAAATGATAAAATTCTCATTTAGAGACTACAACAATTATGATTTTTGAACTTCCAATTAATGCAATAACACTAGATAATTATTCTACAACAGCATCAAAAAAAAAAAAAGTACAATTAAGAGAATACATCAAAATCATTAAAAATACATAAAACTTTGTTATATTTTTGTCAATAAATTATAGTTGAGAAAATATCATGACAATAGTCATGGTGATAAGCAGACGTACCTTGGACTTGATGTACCATGCAAGTTTATTGATTGCATCTATATTCTTCTGACAATTCATGAACCCTTCATCCTCGTTGAACAGAAAGTCGACTAGATATGTGTTCTCTTTCTTTATAGCATTGTTGCTGTCTGGTATGGTTTTCTCAGGGTCAATTGTAGGATAAAGCACAGCAATGATGACTTGTTTGTCAGCTGCAAGACAATTCAAATGCACAGTAAATAATCAGTAAATAAATTGTGATTTATCGTGAACCAAGCTTTAAATTCGTGAGTTACCTTGCACAAGCATCAGATTCCTGATTGCAGCATCAATGTCAGTTCCAGCACGAGAAGTAATGAGGCAGAAATACAGTATGAAACCACATTGCTCAAGGATAGTGACCTCCCTCAGCCCATATACTTCCTTATGAAGACGTCTCTGAAAGTCTCCTATGAACTTATCCATTGTTCAGCCTGTGTACAAAGTAAAAGTAAAAGAATAAACTGGTTAAGAATATAAAGAGTACAATTTTAAAATGCACATGAAAACAGCACTTCAAAATATTGTACATATTGCGATTTTATGCACACAAAGTTTCAGTACATCCCTTAAGACATTTATACTCTGCAGTAGTCTACAATATCACTGCTTGGCCTTTGACACAACTGCACAGTGATGGGAGGGGCTGTGTTCAAAAGAGGGAAATAATCTCATAATAACAAAACTAGGTTACTTAAAGTGATAGTTCACCCAAAATCAAGATTTCACAACCATTTACTAGTGGAACATTCTGGTTCATAAAATTTATAAATTTATTTCTTTTGTTGAACACAAAATAAGATAAGTAGATTAAAACTATTTACTATTTCCACTCCGTACTATTTAAAATAGAAACGTGTCTATTTTTATTATATTTAAGAAACATGCAAGACTTTTCTTGCCGTGTTACTGACTTTTTTTTTCTTTTTTTCGAAAAAACATCTCACATCAAGGTATAATTACGACCAATATTGTTTACATTATCTCCAGCAGCTGGGCGGTACTGTTATTGCTTTGGGCGTAATCTACACATGCATAGATGACCTCTCTCTCTCCCTCTTTCTATCTTGGATTAATATTTAACCTGTGTTGCAGCAGCACTGGGCTGTCGTCAAACTTGTGAGGAGTACATCGAGCAATCTGATTGCTGTGGAAAACAAAGTGTTCTTTTTAAAGCGAATTCATTTTAGCCCGGCATTTTAATCAATTTGGTTATTACAGAATGCTCTAAACTGTTTTTTTTTTCTAGGCTCGATCGGTCATAATGCACTTTCATACCTTATTACTTATTCACACAAGACTAACACAGCACACATTATAGTGGTATGTTTGAGAAAATATTTGGAGTGATTTAAAGTAGGTTACTCACTGTTTTTATCTTGAGACGCAGAGAGGTTTGTGCTGCTGCTTGATGCTTGAGTGCTGAATCATGAGTCACTGTGCAGCTACTTTAATTTGTAATTTATTCAAGCTTGACTTTCACTTTCGTAAGCGGATAAACCTCCAGTAATTAGTCAGTGCAGCTACTAATTTACAGCAACAAATTTTTAATAACCTTAGGCAGAAAGTAAAACATTAATAACTGAAGTTATTTATTAGTAGCCTGAATCTAACAGAAAATAATATTATTTAAAATAATCTATCTTACGCTAGATATGTGCGTACCTTGGAATAAAATCCTGCAGGCGCCCCTAACAACTACTACACTACAGTCTGCTCAATTCATAGTGGGTTATTTCAAAACTTACGTTTCCATTCTTGATCAATTACAGCATTTTGTTTAGTTAAAAAATATAATGAAAAAAATCGGTGTGCTTTTTATTGATTATACATGATGTAATTTTCGGACAATTTAATTATATAGTTAACAATAAATATATATGGTGGCAATTATTTGCTAAAAGGAAAATATATAGTTGTTTAAGCAATATGTGCTTTTTTTTACAGGGAAGGAGGCACTTTTATTACAGTTTTTTACAATGCCTATGACACTGTTTTTAATACATTTAACACGTTTCCTAAACTCTTAACACAGTTAGCACAACATCCATCTTTGTGGGCTACTCAAATAACACATTTCTTGTTGCTTTGACACAAAATGGATCCAGTTAAGGCCAACTTAAAATGCTTGAACTTCTTTTACACACAATTTCAACCAAGACCAAAACAATGTAATTTTAAAGTCAAATTTCCTTCTCAAATCTTCTTCCTACACAACAACGAACTTTACTACAGTGGTGACGAAACCCAGGAAAAAGAAACTTCACTGCCAGAATAGTTACTCCGTCTACCGATCCATGTGTGGAAGTCATCAAGGCGCTCACGGTCCTCCACCAACAACAACATTGTGCACTGGTGGAGCTGAGAGAAAATCTGGAACGACGCTTCCAAGTCCTCATAGAGGCCCAGCGGGAGGACCGCGAGCTAATCCGGAGTCTGCTGATCCAGGAGATCCGGCCCGCTCCGACATCTGCCGCCCACCCTCCCATCTCGCTTCAGAAGATGGCGCCGGAGGACGACCCAGAAGTGTTCTTGAACCACTTCGAGATGTTGGCGGAGGTGTGGGGCTGGCCGCGGGCCGAGTGGCCGGTAAAAATTATTCCACTGCTGTCGGGTGAAGCACAGAACGCTGCACAGCAGTTACCAGCCCAGAGTCTCCTTGTGTACACTCACCTGAAGCGAGCCATTATCCAGCAGACAGGCCTTCGTGTTCGCCCAGCAGCTAAGTGATGCCTGCCGCAGATGGCTGATACAGGATGGCCGAACCACAGCCCAGCTGGTGGATGCCGTGGTACTGGAGCAATTCATCACCCGACTCCCCTCCCGAACATCAGAGTGGGTCAAGTGCCACTGGCCAGACAATCTGGAGACGGCCATCGATCCTGGCGGAGGATCACCTGGTGGCGAGGTCCAGGGTCGGCTAACTAACCTCTTTCTCTTCTCCCCCTCTTTCTCTGTCTCTCTCTCTCCCCCATCCTATTCCCAGGCCCAGAGTGCAGAGACCACCCACACCAGCACCAAAACAGCGGTGCACAGAGTTGAATCCACAACAGGTCCCACTAAAGGGGTGCGCCTTTCAGGTTTCGACCCCTGGCTGCTTCTAAGACAGAGTCAGGTCTCTCTCTGGTTCAAAACTCCAAACATTGGGGTGGCTCTCTACAGAGAATTTGCTTAAGGCCCAGGATGATCAACGCCGGCGTTAAGATAAGGGCACTAAAGTACGTAAATTTTCACAGGGAGATAAAGTCCTTGTACTACTACCCATTTGCATCCCCAAATTACTCGCCAAGTGGCAAGGTCTGTTTGTGGTCACACGATGAGTCAGCAATCTCGAATATGAGGTAGTTCATTCGGATAGGGCTGGTTCACGTCAAATATATCATATTAATCTGCTAAAACAGTGGATGGAGGAGCCGGAGGAGGTGATGTTGGCTACGCTGGTTACAAATGAGGATGACCTGGGGCCAGAGAGCACCGGCCGACTGCAGCCAGGCGCTCTGGTCACCGGGGACGATCATCTCTTGGCTAGCCAGCTCATCGATATCCGGCACCTTCAACGTGAGTATTCAGACGTGTTCTCACCCCTGCCCGGTCGAACTACTTTGATTCAACACCACATTGAGACCGAACCGGGCGTGGTCGTTAGGACCTGGCCGTATCACCTGCCTGAACACAAGAAAAAAGTGATTCAGGAAGAATTGATTAATATGTTGAAAATGGGTGTAGTAGAAGAATCCCACAGTGACAGGGCCAGCCCTATTGTCTTGGTACCCAAGACGGACGACTCGGTCCTGGTTCTGTGTGGGTTATAGAAAAGTCAATGCGGTGTCGAAATTCAACGCCTATCCAATGCTGTGTATTGATGAGTTGCTCGACCGGTTAGGTGCTGCTTGTTATTACTCGACATTGGATTTAACAAAGGGATATTGGCAGATCCCCTTATTGCAATATCTCGAGAAAAAACGCCTTCACTACGCCGTTCGGATTACACCAATTTGTGACGCTTCCGTTCGGGGTACCGGTGACATTTCAGAGCCTGATGGATAAAATGCATATGCCGCTGCTTATTTAGATGACATCATCATTTACAGTAATGACTGGCAGCGGCATATGCAACATCTGAGGGCGGTATTGTCGGCGCTGAGACGGGCCAGGCTCACGGCCAACCCACAGAAGTGCGCAATTGGGCGAGTGGAGGTAAGTTATGTGGGCTTCCACTTAGGTCATGGGCAGGTGCAGCCCCAAATTGATAAGACTGCAGGCCGGATCTTCACCATATTTGTTGATCACAAACCATTGACTTTTGCAATGTCAAACGTTTCAGAGTCCTGGTCTGCTCCCCAACATCGCTATTTGGCTTACATTTCTGAATTTACTACCCATATTCAGCATGTTTCAGGGAAATCTAATGTAGTAGCGGATTTGCTTTCTTGGCCAAATTCCAATACACTTGGGAGTCAAATACTCCACCAGAGTTCTGACCAAGATGTCCAGTCTTTTGGTCGATGTTGCGTTTGAGGAGGCTGGAGTGTCTCTTCTGTGCGACGCTTCTGTGAGACGGCATGTTTTTGACATTCTTCATGGTTTGTTTCACTCAGGCGCTTAAGACTCCCAATGGTTGCTGGCTTCGAAAATTTGTCAGGCCAGACCTTAAAAAAGATGTGCAAAATTTGTCTGTTTCATGCATAGCTTGTCAAATAGCAAAAGTCCAGCATCATGTTAAAGCACCATTGGTGCATTTTGAGGTGCCTGGAGCATCGTTTTGACCATGTAAGCATTGATCTTGTTGGTCCTCTTTCTCTATCTTGGGGATACGCTCACCTGCTTACGATGGTGGACCAGACTACTAGGTGGCCAAAAGTCGTGCCCTTAGTGTAAACATCAACTGGGGATATTGCATATGCTTTCATTAGCACATGGATTGCCAGATTTGGCACACCTTTGGACGTCTACTCAGACCATGGACCGCAGTTCACATCTGAGCTTTGTGCAGCTGGTGCACGCAATCTGGGTGTTAAGCTTCATCACACTACGGTTTATCATCCACAAGCGAATGGCTTGTGTGAACGGTTCCACTGCTTCTTGAAGTCTGCACTGCGGGCTGCCCTGAAGGATGACAACTGAAATGACAAACTCCCATGGGTATTGCTAGGGCTTCGAACAGGCCCCAAAGAGGGTCTCCAGGTTTCTTCGGTGGAATTGGTGTATGGGCAGACACTTCCAGTGCCTGGCGATGTTGTCCTTAGTGTCAGCACTCCATGGTCTGGATCGCAACATCCTTTCATTTTCGTAATGTGTTTCAATTGACCGCTTGAAACCGCTTGAGACCTGGATCCACCTGCTCTCTGTCCATCAAGCCAGCTGAGCCAAGTATTCGCCCTCCTGTTCGTCAGGATGTGTAAATTTCTGTGAATTCTGGGGGGCTGGTGTGGCGCATATATTTATTCATGTGACAGAATTCACAAGTTATTCTTGATGTTTTGCCCCTTTAAGAGTTTTGAGCTGAAAGCGAAGGGGTCATGCCCGAAGCCAGGGGGGTTCGGGTGGTTCTAACGAACCACTCCCCATGGCCAAAAGGTCCAGAATTTGTCTTTTTTAATTAATTTAGGTAATTTAATTATATAAAATATATTTATTATATAATTAATATAACATATTTATATTCAATATATATTGTAATAAAGTGTAATTTTAAATCCCATGGAGCCTCAAAGCCACAATAATGCCGGGATATAATAAGCCGGGACGTTTTGTATATTTATTGACTTGTTCAGTACATGACCTCCATTTCCCTATTTTTTACATTTAAAAAAAAAAAAAATACCTGTCTGATGAAGGCTTTAATGGCAAGCAGAGCCTTCAGCCATCAGATGTCACTTCACAGCAAAATGTGCTCAATGGTTTTATTCTGATATACATTTGATCGCTCAAACCATTTCAAATGTGATCTGGGATGCATTCCAGATGAAACTGGACAGGTATAATCATTTTGTGGACAAAATTAATATAAACAAAATAAATTATGACCTGGAGAAAGTCTTCTTTCACTCCTGTATTGTTTTTAAACAGAGAAAAATGTTTAAAGGTGACTTTATTCTAAATCTTAGACCTTATTTCTGAAATAAAAAAGAGCAATAAAAAGATGTGAAGCACCAAAAGCGGACGATATTAAATTAATTTAAATATATTTTGGCTATTGTTGATTTCCAGGAATTTACTTTTTATTTATTTGTTTATTTTTTTTACCAAAGAGGCTAGGAAAATTCCGAAGAATTCATTATTATTGTGTCATTTCTTGCTTTTTTTTGTTTTTTTTTTAAATGGCCAAATTGTGACTTTTACTTGTACTTTTACTTTTTAATTTACGTTTTTTTTTTTTTTTTACTTTAGTTTTTATCCCGCATTTGATGTTTCATCTTTTAATTTTCTCCCCTTAATCGGCCACACAGAAGTCAAACTGTGGAAACTGCTTCATTTGTTGGATTAAAAATGAGACATCCAATTCTGATATCTGAAGCCAATTTAACTGAATCATATTAAGTGTTGACAACTATTAACATTAGGACATTAACATCCGTGTGTTTAAATGACCGTGTTTGCAAATGACCACGTTTACACTTTCTCGGACATTTAACGTTAGTAACGTTAGGCTAGTTCTATAGTCAGATTTTTCCCCCAGCATGATATTGTGCTTAAAACTATCAGCTAAACTTTGCATGCACACAGCATTTCCGTTTCGTTAAAGGCATGTAGTGTGTTGTAAACAGCCACCT
The DNA here is from genome assembly GCF_052040795.2 of Danio rerio. Lineage (NCBI taxonomy): Eukaryota > Metazoa > Chordata > Actinopteri > Cypriniformes > Danionidae > Danio > Danio rerio. The sequence goes on along the minus strand of NC_141025.1, from coordinate 39,848,350 downwards.
GTCTGTAAAATGAATTAACTGATTCATATTTTAGCAGCCTAACGATCAAGGGAAGTCCCTGCCCTTGCAATATAACTTACTACCACCACCCATTTTCCCTCCTTTTGGAGAGTTGTTAAAGCATATGGTAAGTGAATCAACTTAAATTTATTATAACGTTAACCTATTTTGCTAAGAAATATCATTATTCGTGCATTTGTAGTTCAATTATTAAAAAATACTGCAGTAGTTGTGAATTTTGGCAGATCATTTGTGGTTGCTTAACGTTAGTACTTGAATACTATAACATATTGTCAGTTATTAAAATTAATAGCTAAAAGCACGTGAGTGTGTTCAAATGACTGCGTTTTGTGCTTTATCAGAAATTAAAAGTGTTTGTTCACCTATAAAATAAAACTGACACTTTATTCTGTATTTTAGAACCAAAACTAGCATGGGAAGGCCTCTGCATCTGCCTATGCAATACCTCTAGATAATATTGCATTTTATGGAATACATGTCACCATGTAATGTTTATTTATTTTATATAAATTAATATTTAAATGGATAATTTGTTGCCTTTGTATAGTTACCTAACAAATGCATCTAAACACAGTAAAATTGCTTTGTTAAAACTTTATATTCTTGTATATTGTATTATTTACAGGTTTGATTTGTAGACTTATCATCAAGAATCAGTACCTGAGCTAAAAGATATGTAAAGACACGTGAGGCATGCTTTGTGATGTTCATAGCTGAAGGTAGATTTTGCTTTTTTTATTTTTATTTTTTTAAATCAGAAGATTATTTATATGTGTTAGATACAATTGTATTGTTTTGTTGTTAACAGTCACAGTTCTCCATACAATAATACAAGACCCTGAGAGTGACGATGGCTGGATAAAGACAGATTGACATGGTGTATTTCCAGAGTTGGTGGAACACAAATCACAAAATACAGAAAACTTATGGATAGCTTATGGATATTTATTACACTGTAGGGCATATTTGTGGGAAGTCTGCATCAATAAAAAATGTTAAATGTTGTGTTAAATTGAGGGTTCTGGAGAGACAGCTATAGCGATCTGAAACTGAAGAAATGTGGGTGGGGATTGCAATTTGTTTTTTAAACATTTCTCTCAGTCATGCTGGAGTCTTGAAGAGTTTTAAGATGAGAATCAGCTACCAAATGTCCTTGCATCATGAACCACCAGACGAGCGATCAGCAGCTACTACATCATCATGGATAAAAAGGTCATCCTGTGGCTGGGAAGCATATCATTCACAGGACATGCTTGATGAGAATTCCAAGGTCCAGTTTGTTTTCATACACGGTTACAGCATTTATACCTTCATTCAAACTGCTGTCTTTGGTATTGGTGACCAAAGAAACATTAGACGTGAAAGATTTGCCAGCCAAGTTGCCCTTTAGGGTTTAAATTGTAATCAGAGTGACACTATATTGAACTTTCAAATGGCTCTGATGAAACATCAAGTTCAATTGTCAAAACATCTGTAGATGTGTGATCTGTCTATGTGTGGAACAAAGTGCAACACTGTTGAAAGTGTTGAAATTAGTGTTGTTTTGGCTCTCCATGCTTTTCTGCATATAATTACCCCAGTTACAATTGTGGCAAAAATAACACCAAAAGCAACAGGATGTTTTTTTATATGATCTAAAATTCCACCGGATCCATTTTGTGCCTCTGAGTTCTTCTCTTCTCCATCCTGGTATGAGCTTGTACGTGAACTTCCATGAACTTCCATAAAACAAAAATGAAGCACATTTTTTTATATAAAATACAATCTTTTTTATTTCTTAACATTCCTCAATTGTTTTAAGAATTGCATACTGTAGAGAATAATTTAAACTTATACTTACTTTGCAAGTAATATGAAGTCAGATTCTGAATTGGAAATAAATATAATAAAAATGCATGCATTAAAACAATAAAAAGGATAAAATACTCCTTTACAGACAACAACAATTATGACTTTTGAACTTCCAATTAATGCAATACCACTAGAAAATAAATTATAGTTGAGAAAATGCCATGTCAATAGCCATGTTGATAAGGAGACCTACCTTGGACTTCATGTACCTCGCAAGTTTCTTGATTGCATCTTTATTCTTCTGACAATTCATGAACCCTTCATCCTCGTTGAACAGAAAGTCCACAAAATATATGTTCTCTTCATTTCTAGCACTGTTGGTGTCTGGTATGGTTTTCTCAGGGTCAATTGTGAGAAAAAGCACTCCCATGATGACTTGTATGTCAGCTGCAAGACAATTGAAAGTGGTTTGTTAAATGGATCGTAAGAAATCGTTAAATAAATTGTGTGTTATTGTGCATGTCAGTTTGAAATTTGTATGTAACCTGCAACGTGATTAAGATTCCTGATAGCAGCATCAATGTCAGTTCCAGCACGAGAGGTGATGAGGCAGATGTACAGTATGAAATCACAATACTCAATGGAAGAGGCCTTCAGGACAGATACTTCCTTTCGAAGATTCTTATGGAAATCATCTATAAACCTATCCATTGTCTGGCCTGTGTACAAAAGTAAAAAGATAAACTGTTATGAAATATATATCATTTTAAAAGGCCACATGAAGACAACACTTTAAAATATCTTACGACTATTATACACACAAGGTTTAGTACAGTGTTATTATAAATTCATGTCTTAAGAGATTCATACTCTGACACAACAGCACAGTGGAAGGCCTGTGTGCAAAAAATAACTAAGAATGAAACTAGGCTACTTAAAGAGAAAGTTCACCCAAAAAGGCAATTTCATTTCATTGCGGTGAACATTCTAGTTGTAAGCGTTAATAAATTTATTTCTTCTGCCGAACACGAGATAAGTAGATTAAACTATTTAAAATATACCTGTAATTAAAACATTTTTATTGTTTCTACTACGTCTACTTTTTAAAATAGATACATGTCCTGTGTGTGTGTGTGTGTGCGTGCGTGCGTTCGTGTGTGTGTGTGTGTGTGCTGTGCGTGTGTGTGTGTGTGTGTTTGAAATGTTTTAAATACACACGCAACCCTTCTCTACAATTATTGCTGATTTTTTTTATTTAAAAAAAACGAAATGACTGGTCTAAACTGCCTGCAAAATATGCCTACACCATTAGTAATTTGCCTTCTTTAAACAATCCACACGTTTTAATCTTGTAAATATGATTAATAATGAATATTTTAGAGATATTCTGTTTTTATTCCTTTTTCTGTCATTTATTTTTCATTTGCTGTATATTTTTAATTTGATGATGTCATTAGGCTAATACACAGGCTATTTTATATACATATCTAAAATGCTTTTGCATTTAAGTTTGCTTTGAACTTGAAAGAGAGAGAAGCAGATTTGACCTGTCAGCAGTGCACATATGGCTCCTGAACAGGTAAGAGAATGTGGATGTCTTTTTTTTAACATTTTTCTTTTTTACTTTAACCCAAATTAACTTATTGTTAAAAAATGAATATGTTTTGTTTGTCGCATATAGGTAACTATTTATGTAATGTGGGTAAATAGTTTGTTTCAATCCGGCTACCATCGCAAATTTCAAACCTGTGAGAAGCACTGATGGTTTTGTATTTGTAGGCTAATGTTTAACATTTACGTTTTTGACATGTTTGGAATTAAGTTTAATCAAAAAAAAAAGATTGCAATAAAGCAACCTGTTAAATGCTATATTGCAATTTTTTTTACTCGCATGCATCTTTTAAAAAACAATTTATGGGGGGAGGGGGGTGGGGATGATGAAGATTTAAGTTAGGCAAAACAAGAAACCATTTCAGACCATGAATCTCAAATCTGTAACATATGTGTGAAATGGGGATTATATATTATCTGGAATCTAAAGGTTCAAAATTACCTTTAGAGTTCAATCTTAGCAATTCATATTTTCTAATCAAAAATTTATGAAAATGTATTTTTATATTGTGCACGTGAAAATTTTTGTGAATATAAATAAATATTTTAAGCACGTGAATTTGGTTTTATGCACGTGAATTTGGCTACGCATGTGTGTCTTTTGCGTGAATTTCTTTTGAGACTACTCTGGTTCCATATAAAAATGTACTCAAGGGAAAGTAAAAGTACACATTTTTAGAACTACATAGTAAATTACAATTCCTGAGAAAAAAAAAACTACTAAATTACAAGAATTTGAGTATTTGTAATTAGCTACTTTACACCACTGACCAATATTGTTTACATTATCTGTTGCTCACTTCACACACAGTCACTTTTGTTTGGTGAATATGGCACCAGGGCGCTTATTGTCGCCTACACCAACAATGAGATCTTACTGGTATTGCTTTGGGCGGAACACTATCGCGCACAGAGGACCTCTTTCCCATTCTCTGGATTAATATTTACCTGCGTTGCAGCAGCACTGGGCTGTGGTCACGCTTGTGGAGAGCAAGTTGAGCAACCTGATTATCATGGTAAAATAAAGAGTACTTTTTAAAGCAAATAAATTTTAGCCTGATATTTTAATCGAGTTGGTCATTACAGAATGCTCTAGTCTAAACAGTTTTTTTCTAGGCTCGATCGATGATAATGCACTTTCACACCCTATTAACACATTCACACAAGGCTAATACTTACACACACTGTACAGAAGAACATTTGAGAACATTTTTAGATGTGAATTAAAGTAAAACAAAGTAAGTTACTCACTGGTTTTTATCTTGAGACGCAGAGAGAGGTTTGTGCTGCTGCTTGATGCTTTAGTGCTAAATCATGAGTCACTGTGCAGCTACTTTCAGTTTCATTTTATTCAAGCCTGCCTTTCACTTTCATAAGCAGACAAACCACCAGTTATTAGTCAGTGCAGCTACTAATTTACAGCATCTAATATTTAAGATATTTATGCCTTAGGCAGAAAGTGAAACTTTAATAACTGAAGTTATTTATTGGCAGCCCATGATTCTAACATAAAATGATGTTATTTAATTATGCTAAACAGTCATATAAATAACTATACAAAGGCTACATTTGGTTATTAATGTAATGGAATATAAATTATATTTAATAATATTTGTGATAAAATTTTCCTTTAGTTTTATTGCCTTTTTCATCCTTTCACCTCAGTCCAAGGTGGTGTAAATATATCATTTTGATAATCTGCTGCCAGAGGGTTTCAGTCATTTTAGAATAGCTCACCATCTTTTAGCAAGTTAGTGAAAACTAAAACTGTCAGGTAAAAAAGTTTGTCAAATAATTAATTTCTTAAGAGGCCAAGTAAGTTTAGCTAAAGCTGCAATTAGTAATAAAAATAAGAGTAATATTATCAAATTTTAAAATAAAAATATAATTTAAAAATAATTTCATTCAGATAAACCTGTTCTGAGCTTAATCTTTTCCTTTCTGCAGCCAGATTTCCAGCACTAAATTGACCTGGCTAAAGGCACGTTTATACTGTTGTGAGAAGGATAGCCTGTGACTCATCCTGGGGAATGACAGCAGGGAGTGGGTTAGTAACACAGACACAAACTAACATGAAGAAAATAGCAGATCAACTTTATATGATCTCATCTAACGCCTGTTTTGTTTTCTTCATTCAGGACTATTGTGCAATACGCTATTCTTACATCTAAATCTTATTGAACTGGTCTTACAGATGCAATTAGTGGAGATGGATTGATGGAAAGCCATACATTATGAACAGCAGGCATGTAAAAACTCTGTTACTCATTAACAGTCTTTCAAATCACAAAGTTTTAGCATAGTTTTTATTATTACTGAAACTTATTTAGGGTGTCACGGTGGCACAGTGGGTAGCAGCACAATAACCTCACACCAAAAATTCAATCCACAAGTCCAAAGACGTGGTCAATTGGGTAAGCTATACTGTAGTATATTAGTGTATATGAGTGTGTATGGGTGTTAACCAGTGATGGGTTGCAGTTGGAAGGGCATTCACTGCGTAAAATATATTCTGGATAAGTTGGCGGTTCATTCTGCTGTGGCGACCCCAGATTAATAAAGGGACTAAACCGAAAAGAAAATGAACAAATTAATAAATGGAACTTATTCAGTAAAGTTTGGGACTTGGAAAGTTGTCCTCTGATTAAACAATAAAATCAACATTCCATTATTTAGCCAACATGTACATATGTATGTTGTGTATTGTATTGTATATATATATATATATATATATATATATATATATATATATATATATATATATATATATATATATATATATATATATATATATATATATATGTATGTATGTTTATATGTTGGCTGAATAATGGATATATTTGTTAAGCTGTCGAGTCTTAGCTTGTATAAAAATTTAAAATTCCTAAAATAAATTTAAGGAGCTTTTTTTTTTTTTTTTTTTGCTGTTGTTAATTCAGTTATTTACATTGCTATGTTTTTATACTGGTGGTTTGGCACAACACTGTGCTTTTTTATATGTGATTTTGTTTGTTTGTTATTTAGTCACTGGAAACCAGGAGAGCCAAATAATGTTTCAGGTGAAGAAGACTGTGGGCAGTTAACTGCATCTGGGAAGCTGAATGATGCCAGATGCTCAAATTCTTTCCGATTTATCTGTAAAGCACCAGCCACTGAAAACTAACCACGTTAAACAGCACATTATAGTCTAAGACTTATGCAAAAGTCAAACAGTATAAAGATGTTCCATTTTGATATCTGAAGTCAATTTAATTGATAAGAGTGATTTTAAATGCATAAAGAATATTAAACATCCACTTAGCATTGAGCATAACATATTTATTTAAAATTGATACAACACACTTATGACATGCAGTTGTTAACATAAAACAATTAGTGATCATTATAAATCAGACAATATTTTAAATGCTAATAATTGTCTTACTGATAAAAGGGTAAAACTGTGGTTTTAAAGAGAGCAGCAAAAAGATTTCAAATGACAATTATTACCATTTAAATGATCCACTGTAAACATGCAATCTTTTATTACTCTTCATTAAATTATTCTTGCCAGACAAGATCTATGGTATTTAAAATCCTTTTCTTCTTCTACCCATACACAGTATAAAACAAACTTACTGTAAAGGGCTAAGCAAAGCAATTAGCATAAAGCAAGCGTTACTCAAATAGCATTGTCATCATTCATAATAACTTTAAAGATAACAACTATAATCAATATAATATTCATTCACCATGACTCCCGGGATGTAATAAAGCTATATTTTAATATATCTCAAAAACACACTTACATTCACAGTTTAATTCTCTTCATGCGGTGTAGTATATGAAGCTTAGTGACAATTACTACTGAAATTCACAATGGAAAAATGCTGCAGTAAAAATTGGTTGCATTTGCCAAATTTCTTTTTAGTTTTTCTCATTAAAGTGTTTTAAGCTACATGTGATAATGTAAAATACATTTTTATTGCGTGTTTTACCATAATGGTTGGTATATTACCATGATGGTTAGTATATTATTAGTATCATAGTATATTACCATGATGGTTAGTATAGACACCTATCCTTTATCAGCTTTTTTTTCTACACTATTTGTAATTAGCCTCGGTTTATGTGACTTTCGTACAGTAGTCATCATTCAAACTAATCAAAAATATTTTTTCCAAAATGTCCTATGACAAGAATACGTGCTGTCAACATAGGACATGAAAGATGATGATCCACTTTAAATGATGACTACTATATATCAGTGCTTCAAAAAGTTATTATGAGTTAGTGAATCATGGTGGTTTGTTGTTAATTAAAGTTAAAACTGTACACGTTTTAACATTGCTGTTATTATTGTGGTCTTCTGGGATCCACAACTGCCTTTTTTTCAGAAAGCGTCATTAGTTTTTACAGTGTCATTTCTGTATTTATTTAGATAGCTGTATTTCACTGACACTACAATTATCACAACAAAAATTAATAAAATGACAAAAACAACAAAAAGACAAGCAACAGGACGTTTTTTGAAATAATTCACAACTCCACCGGCATTTTGTAGTTCTCCTGGGTTTAAGGGAATATCTTCTCCATCCTGGTATGAGTTTATGCGTGAATTTCCATAATCTTTCGGAACAAAAATGAAGCACATTATTTATAAAATACAATGTTTCTTTTTTATTCCTTAACATTTTTCAATTGTTTTAAGATTTGTATAATTAATAAATTTCAATATAACATTGGAAGAGAATCATGGAGAATAGTTTTAACTTGGAATACTTACTTTGCAAGTAATATGAAGTCAGATTCTGAATTGGAAATAAATATAATAAAATGTATGCATTAAACAATAAAAAGGATAAAATCATAACATCTGTTTTAGAGACTACAACAATTATGAACTTCCAATCAATGCAATAACACTAGATGATTAATTTACAACAGCAAATGCAAAAATCACAAAAATAAATCAAGAGAACGCATCAAAATCATTAAAAAATAAAAGATTTTTATATTTTTGCTAATAAATAATAGTTGAGAAAATGCCATGACAATAGCCATGTTGATAAGGAGACGTACCTTGGACTTCATGTACCTCGCAAGTTTCTTGATTGCATCTTTATTCTTCTGACAATTCATGAACCCGTCATCCTCGTTGAACAGAAAGTCGACATAATATATGTTCTCTTCATTTCTAGCACTGTTGGTGTCTGGTATGGTTTTCTCAGGGTCAGTTGTGAGAAAAAGCACTCCCATGATGACTTGTTTGTCAGCTGCAAGGCAAAAAAACGTGGTTTGTTAAATGGATCGTAAGAAATCAGTAAATAAATTCTGTTTTATTGTGAATTTCAGCTTTAAACTTGTGTGTAACCTGAAACATGATTAAGATTCGTGATCGCAGCATCAATGTCAGTTCCAGCACGAGAGGTGATGAGGCAGAAGTACAGTATGAAATCACAATACTCAATGGAAGAGGCCTTCAGGACAGATACTTCCTTACGAAGATTTTTATGGAAATCATCTATAAACCTATCCATTGTCTGGCCTGTGTACAAAAGTAAAAAGATAAACTGTTATGAAAAATATATCATTTTAAAAAGGCCACATGAAGACAACCCTTTAAAGGGCCATAAAACCCCCTTGTTTCAGCAGGGTGTTTTCACACCTCTACTTTGGAAAAAGTCAGAAAAGTGGGAGTGTCCAGCTCTGTTTAGGGGGGAGTGTCGGAGGAACTTAAGTGGGAGGGTGTGGGAGTGTCTATTTGGGCATGCGCGAGTTTCAGAGTTAAAATAAACACACAGGAGAAAGTGATGGTGTTTAACCTACATGGACATCTGTAGTCGAATTATTTGCCAAATTATTAAATGTTGGACTTTAACAGCAGTTTGGCTCTTTCATTCAGGGAATTCATTCATGCCCCTCGCGACAAACGAGATATTTGATCTGAGGATCTGCTCTAAGCGTGTATTTTTCATGCAATGTTTGATACCGCACGGCGAATGAGAGAAAAAAAATTTCCTGGAAACTTAGATGCACACGACAGGTAGCGTCAGAAAGCAGCGTGTGTTATTCCGGTCACAAAATGCGGTAAAAACCCTACACAAGGTTAAAGTTTGGTTGTGGTGCTAACATGTTTACACTGAATAAACAAAGAGCGCTGGTCGCTCACTTACCAAATCTGTAGAGACAGGACAATCACCAGCAACTAGAGCCGCGTCATTATGAAGAGAAGACTACAAGCGAATCCGGATCTCAGCGTTTGCAGATGAGAACAGCTCTCAGGTAAACAATAATTCTCCTTAGACACGTAAGTTATTGTTGTCGAGCGTCGCGTACACTGTTAATCCACACGTGACTCCAGATGAGCTCTCACAGAGAGAAAATGAAAACAAAACTTAACGGCAGCAAACTATAAAAACAACACTTCACGCTTGTTTTGCCAACACAACGTGGTGTCTCTGTCGTGTAAACACTGTGGCAGTAATGAATATTAATGAAGTTGCACAATAGAGCGCGCTGATTGGTTTGAACCAAGCCTTACTCATGCATTAATGCAGCAGGCTGTAAGACGTAATAAGACACACTCTGGCACAGACGTCCTGTCTGCACGCTGGAATAGACGCTATTATGTCATGACCGTGACGCAGCTTCAAAAATTCGTTTCAAACCGGAAGTACGAATTTACTTGAAATAACGCTAAAACAACCAATTTACACTTCTCAGTGAAATATAGGTTTCCTAATAGTGTTTTTAGCAGTGTGGGACACATATACGACTGTCAACAGCTCAAAAAATGTGTTTTGGTGTTTTGTGACCCTTTAAAATATCTTACGACTATTATACACACAAGGTTTAGAACAGTGTTATTATAAATTCATTTCTTAAGAGATTCATACTCTGACACAACAGCATAGTGGAAGGGCTGTGTGCAAAAAATATCTAAGAATGAAACTAGGCTACTTAAAGAGAAAGTTCACCCAAAAAGGTAATTTCATTTCATTTCAGTGAACATTCTAGTTGTAAGCGTTAATAAACTTATTTAAAAATGTTTATATTTAAACATGAGATAAGTAGATTAAACTATTTAAAATATTCCTGTAATTAAAACATTTTTACTATTTCTACTATGTCTACTTTTTTTTTTTTGTGTGTGTGTGTGTGTGTGTGTGTGTGTGTGTGTGTGTGTGTGTGTGTTTGAAATGTTTTAAATACGCACGTAACACTTCGTCACCATAGAATTATAAGGTTCTATCTGACGTTTTTGTCAAAATTGAGTTATTGACATTCTTATTAAATGACAACTTATTTACATTATGGGACGTTTTTTATAAGTTGTGTACATTTTAAGACTTTTTATTTAAAAAAAAAACCAAATGTTATACAAATACTGTTTACTATATAGAATGCAAAAACTTTGAAGCTCAATGTCTCAAAATCATTCAAAATGCAGAAAGAACCTTATAATTCCAAAGTGACGATTTTTTTAGCATTATTGCTGAATATTTTTATTTAGAAAAAATAGACGTTGCGTCAAGGTATAATCATAACAAAATTGTTTACATTATCTGTTGCTGCAGTCACTTTTGTTTGGTGAATATGGCCCCAGGGTGCTTATTGTCACCTGCACCAGCTTGTAGAACAATGAAATTTTACTCTTATTGCTTTGGGCGGTACCCTATCGTGCGCACAGAGGACCTCTTTCCTATTCTCTGGATTAATATTTAAAGATGTGGTCCAGAATGTATTTTTAAGGCTTGATTGTGTTTATAAGATGCAAAGCAATGTGTGTTCATGTTTCATTTGAAGGTAATCACATTATTTTTCATTAATTCTTACTTTGATTAAATACAGCTAACATGAAAACGACTGTCATATTTCCTAGTTCCTCTGAAAGGCGCGCCCTCAAGTGACTCTGAAGCAGGTCGCACACCAGAAGCGCCGCTCGGCGGCGCGCCGCGTAGCGCCACGCAGCGCCATGTATTTTAGAATTCTAAACATGGGTTTCTATCAGGATACACACACCGGCGCCGCAAGTCGGCGCCTGTCGGCGGCGCCTGTCGGCGGCGCCCGGCGACGGCTCAGGACGCAGTTCATTTTTCAGCCGCGCCACAGAGCGCCATCTGATTAGTTTCATGTTAAATATCATTCGAATGTGCGCGTCTGGTGTGTGATACTTTAAACTGTCATGTGCGCGCCGTGTCGCGGCGCCGAGCGGCGCTTCTGGTGTGCGACCTGCTTGATTGGTCTTCTGTCATAATGTGCTGCGATTTGCGGATCGGCTCTTCGTCACGCCTGTACAAGCACTTGCTTTTGTGTAAACAGTCAGTCAACCTTATGCCCGCTCTATAAAATAAAATCTGACAAGTGTCTGTAACGTGTGAAAATAGGGATGCGGCTCTTTTAAGAGATATCGCCATTTTGTGTGTGTATGTGTGTGTGTGTGTTGGTGTGTGTGTGTGTGTTTAATGCAGTTTGACTGTTAAATAAATGTATAAATGAATTTGTAGCTAAATTGTTAGCGGTGCCAAACAGCATTTCCCGTTGTTTATATCTTTGCTACAACACACCGTTAAGGCAAGACACTGTACATGTCATGATCAATTTTAACAAGTAACAACTCACAGGCTACGGCTTCTGCTTGTTGGAGCAGATCCTTCTTTTAGGAGATTTTAACCGAATCCAGCACTGAACTGGGAGAGATTCTGGAAGCTGTTTTGTCAAATCATGCTTTATTTGTATTTTATAATCATCTGGAACATAATTAATATTGAACTGTAAGCACTTCTGTCTTTGTGACAAATCCTTTGGAAGCCCAAATACAGAAACAGAAGAAGCACATCAACTAAAGTTTTAAATATGATATTGTAGTGGACCACCCTAACCTGCATTACTGCAGTGCTGGGCTGTGGTCAAGCTTGTAGAGAGCAAGTTGAGCAACCTGATCATTGTAGGAAAACAGTGTACTTTTTAAAGCGAATTAATTTTAGCCTGATATTTTATTCAATTTGGTCATAACAGAATGCTCTAGTCTAAAACAGTTTTTTTCTAGGCTCGATCGGTGAGAATACACTTTCATACCTTATTCACACATGGCTAAGACTTAGCGCACATTACAGTGATATATTTGGGAAAATGTTTTGTAAGGAAATTAAAGTAAAACAAAGTAGGTTACTCACTGTTTTTTATCTTGAGACGCAGAAAGAGGTTTGTGCTGCTGCTTGATGTTTGAGAGCTGGATCATGAGTCACTGTGCAGCTTTCATTTTCATTTTAGTCTTGACTTTCACTTTCATAAGCAAAGCCATAAGCTAATAATCAGTACAGCTACTCTATTGGTAATTTTAAGTAAAAATTTACTTTTGCTTTTTCTTATGCTAAAAATCCTACATGTACATTTATTTAGGAAGTAGCTGTGGTGTAGTGTTATATGCACTTATAATGTCATTACGTATTGACTCCACTAGAGGGCGACTTTGGTTTAAGTACGGGGGTTCTACGGAGTCAGTGAGTGAGACTGAACGCATGTGATGGTTAGCAGTTGGAGCTGCTTGTGTTCTTTTAAATAAATGTGTTTCTGAGTTATACCTCTCCGTGTACGCGGTCTATAAGACGAATGAGTTGTTTATGGATTCACGCCTGCAGTTTACAGCAACTTGATGAATAAAGTGAACTCATCCTGACTAAAATAAGTATTTCATAGTGAAAAATAAACATGGATCAGTTCAGATTACCACCTCTATTAGTCCTGTCAGGGAATACAGGTGAAAACTGGAGAAGATGGTTACAGGGGTGCAACATTTATATGACTGCTACAGGATCAAACTCAAAAACTGAAAAGGTAAAGATTGCCATTCCGCTTCATGCTTTAGGAGAGGAGGCATTAGAAGTATGTAACTCACTGTCTGAATGAAACAATGCAAGATATAGTAACTGCAATGGAGAAATATTGTTTACCAAGAAAGAACATTGTTTTCGAAAGGCACCAGATCTGGGCCTACCCTATACTTCATGCGATTAACATCGATAAGTATGTCACATAACTAAAACAAAAGAGTAAGGACTGTGAATTTGGCTCAACAGAATCTGACATGATAACAGACAAGATTGTGTTCAGTATAAGTGATCAGTGTTTAAAGGAGAGTCTCCTAAGAGAAACAAACTTGACCCTTAAAAAAAAACTGGAAATTTGCAGAGCGGCAGAGGCAGCAAATATACAGATTCAAGCTATAGGGGAGCAGAGAAAAACTGTTCACGCCATTTAGAAGAAGACAAAAGATTTAAAACAGAAAAAATATTTAAAAGAAATTCATCTCAACAGCAAAAAACAGTATCATTCGCCTGCAAAAAGTGTGGAAAATCTCACCTTCCACGAACGGTCTCTGGTGTCCGGCCTATGGCGCAACATCTCATGCCTGTGGCAAATCCAACCACTTTGCCTCAGGGTGCATGTCTCAACAAAAAGACACAATGCCTAAACACAATAGAAATGTCATGGTTGACTCATTATTCATCAGATCAGTGGAACTAAACCAGACAAGTGGTTCAGTACAGAACGCATGGTACACAGATGTAGACATTGGAAATTTGACGGTGAAGTTCAAATTGGACTCGGGCTGAAGCCAATATATTACCTCTGAACATTTATCAGTCTCTGCACAAAACAGCACTGTTGCAACAAACTTCAACTATGCTTGTGGCCTGGTGGAACAAATTAAAGCCAAAAGGTATGGCCAACCTTCAGTGTGTCACACCCAAAGTGCAAGTTTGCTTATTAAGCTTTATTCATTCATTCATTTTCTTTTCAGCTTAGTCCCTTTATTAATCTTGGGTCGCCACAGTGGAATGAACCGCCAACTTATCCAGCATATGTTTTACGCAGCAGATGCCCTTTCAGCTCCAACCCATCTCTGGGAAGCATCCGTGCACACTCACACCCTACGAACAATTTGGCCTACCCAATTCACTTGTACCACGTGTCTTTGTACTGTGGGGGAAATCGGAGCACCCAAAGGAAACCCACACAAACGCAGGGACTTGCAAACTCCACACAGAAACACCAACTGAACCAGCTGAGGCTCGAATCAGCAACCATCTTGCTGTGAGGCGACAGCACTACCTACTACGCCACTTTGTCCTTACCAAGGTAATTATAGTTGACAAAAGCAAACAAAAAACGAAAACTAAAATGTAAAATAATTGCCGTTAACTGAAATAAAAATAAAGATGAGAGTTTTTTTAAAAATTAGATCTAACTTAACTGTACATACAAAACTAACTAAAATTATAGCAAAAACCTCCTTCGTTTTTAGTATTTGTGAATGTATTTAATACATAACAGGGCTCTAAATTGCAACCATTTTGGTTGCATATGTGCCTGAAAATTAATCTATGCGACCTCATAATATATTTGGGAGCATTTGTGCGACTTATAGTGGCTGTAGTGCAACCTGTTTAGATTTTTTTTCTAAAAACGTGCTGAACAGCTCTTCACTGCCGCTATATTGGTTCATATTAGCTGTCAATCACTCAAGGTATTCTGCTGTCAGATGACAGGGAAGGAGCTGAAAGCACACAGGTCTGCAAACCCCACCTGAGGCGCAGACGAGAGCGATGATGACATGTGGTGAATGTTGATCCACCAGCTGAGATCAATCGAGTGTTTTCGAAGAAGGTGTCCGAATCTCGATGCATGGCATTCACTGTGTGCTCAGCGCAAATGTCCGCTAAAAGTAAAATCAAATACTGTACATATCATCGCCAAAGAAGCTTGCTTTTACTAAGTTTACACTGAAACTGCGGCTGATAACAAAGAGCAGTAATGTGCAGGTGGTCATCGCGAGAATCCTGCTCTGCCTGCTCATAAATTGGTCCAGCTGACTTGCCTGCTTTTCCACAAACACAGAGAAATGGAAATCCTCAGCTCAGACTGAACATTGAAAGGGATGGTCTACTATGATATCATATTTTAAACTTTAGTTGATGTGTAATGTAGCTGTGTGAACATAAACAACATCTCTGAATGTAAAAAGTACAATAATAAATAAAATTGATAAAAGTTCACTGGGGAGACCTTGGTTTTTACAGAGTTAGCTTAGCAAAGCCTACAATGAACGAATTTTGGGGACTACAAAAAATACTTCCGCCCCCTGTGAGATCACAAAGGTTCGTTTACTGCGCACTTACACTGCGCAGGTAAGGGCCATGGCCAGAGGCGCTGTAACGTTATAGCAGAGATGAAGCTAAAAATGCATCCAAAAACTGCTGTTTCCACAGAGCTTCGTCTGTTTCTGTATTTGGGCTTCCAAAGGACACGACACAAAGACAGAAGTGCTTACAGTTCAATATTAATTATGTTCCACAGAATTATAAAACACATAGCAAGCTTGATTTGACAAAACAGCTCCAGAATCTCCCCCAGTTCAGTGCTGGATTCGGCTAAAATCTCCTCAAAGCAGAAGCTGTGAGCTACAACCTGTAAATGTTTTTATTTGTTAAAATTGATCATGACATGTACAGTATCTAGCGTTAATAGCATGCAGTAGCAACGATGTAAACAATGTGAAATGCTGCTTTGCGGGCAAACCATTTAGCTACAAATTCATATTAATCAGTCAAACTGCTGTAAACACACACACACACACCACCAGCACAATCGTGTCTCTTATTTGTGTGCGCGACTGCATTGATTGTCTTCAGACAGCTTTTTCATGCGTTTCACATCTCAGGTAATGAAGTCGCTAAAGATATGTGGATGATTCATATTACTTACACCTGCATGTTCCGGATATATATGTAAGACGTTGTGTAACGCATAGAGTTAAAAAAAAAATACAGTATAGCTTACCTGACTCGTGGTAACAGCAGAAAAATAAATCAAGGCTCACACAGGTCGCATCCCACATCTTGTGCTTTATTCTTCTGTCACGATAAATTACAGAAAATAACTTAATCCGAGCATCAGAGAAAAAGAAAACTCCCGTGCACATGCGCTTGTTACAGAAAGTTCATACATTTACTCACACACATACACACACATAGACCCAGACAACATGCACACACACACACACACACATAGACGCACACACAATGGCAAACACTCTTAAAGGAGCCGCACCCCATTTTCACTCCTTATGCCTAGTTAACACTAGAGGATTTTAAGCCTGATTTGAGCCCGATTTGGA
The DNA here is from genome assembly GCF_052040795.2 of Danio rerio. Lineage (NCBI taxonomy): Eukaryota > Metazoa > Chordata > Actinopteri > Cypriniformes > Danionidae > Danio > Danio rerio. The sequence continues at coordinate 39,831,765 of NC_141025.1, read as the reverse complement.
AGTTAACGAGCTCGCCGACAGATCGGGCTGTGATCGGGAAGAAATCTGCGGGTGCTCGGCGCTCGCCGCTCTTTAAGTGTAAACTACTGAACAACGCATCAACGAGGCTGGCTGATGCGTCGCCGACACCTCGCAGACGGAAATCCAACATTCAGCAAGCTAAATATTCCAGAGCAGTCGGCCGACTCAACCCCACGTGTGGTCAGATGTAGTGACGAGCTACAGCCAATGAGAGAGCATATCAGCATGAGCTGAATGCCTGTCTGTTCAGGAGCTCAGCAAAAACATCTGTGATTGGTCAGAATGGGCATCGATGCACTCGCTTCATTCTGCGTTAGCACAAACATGAGAGGAGGATATATTAACAGTGGAACTAGAATTCTGTAACTATTAGAATTACCATACTGCACTGTAAAAACGCCAACTTTCAAAAAGTCCTCTGAACAAAGATTAATAAGTTAACTGAATTTAAATATTTTCATTTGAAATGCTGACAAATAATAGTTAGTTTGTTCAACAAATATGGTGCTTCAATGTGAAAAACTTAAAATATTTCGTTGAACTAATACAAAATTCTTAGTTTTGCGTTGATGCGTGCCCTTCTTGTTGGCGCATGCGCCTTATAAGCTTCTGGCGCATGCGCAATTTACTTCCATAGCTCACTGCAGGGGGTACCTGTCACGTGCGCGCGACAAAACGAACCATCTTTCTTTCTGCGGAGCTACGTGTCAATCGTTTTCATAATCGATTGTATATAATTGTATACATGTTTTTGTGCGATGTGCTACCCATCTGACTGCCCGATCTATTTTACCAGTGTATTAATGATGTGAGAGACCGTGATAGAGCGGTTAAGAGTAGTGGTGGGCAAAGCAAGGCTTCGTGAAACACTGAAACAGTCGAAGCAAATGTGTCGAAGCTTCGAAACGTTTCGAAACCTCACTCTACAGTGACATTTAGTGGTCATTTTTTATATATATTGCACTGAAACAGCTTCAGCAAAGAACGATTGAACAAATTGAGGAATTAAACCCCACTTTGTGAATGTGGAATCCTTCAAGTAACATAGTACAGTGGTTAAGGTGTCAGACATCCATGCAGGAGTAGTAGATTTCGAAGCCAGGCGTAACTGTAGCTGTATCCTATTTAGGCTACACAAAACAGAAACATGATTAAAATACATAAAACCATGATTTCGAAGTCGGGATTCGAACCCAAAACATCATGCTAAGCATAGAATCAATAAGCAAACCCACAGTGCTCTAAGCCATTTGAGACGAAGATAATATGGAGAGCTTGGCAGTCAAATTATAGCTGCGTCCCAAATGGCACACTATACACTATGCACTCATGCACTATGTACTTATGCACTTACACACTCAACAGGATAGTATATGTATGTAGTGTTGTCCCAAATGGCACACTAATGTTTTTTTACTAAGCGGAAATTCAAACCGTTTCCCTGATGACGTTTGACTGTTGCCAAATCAGTGAAATAAACGACTGAATTATCAAGTAAAACCTGCCGTGAGTATAACCGCATTTACCATCGGGAGGCGCAATAATCACTCTTGTAGGAGAATTTTGCTTTCACCATCCAAAATAAATAAAGTTATTCAACATGTACGTCAGATAGCTCCGCCCCTTCCGCTACGTAAGCAAACCTGCGGTCGTTGAGTGCGTGAAGTGTCCATCATTACACACTTCATTTTAGCGGCTGAATGAGTGCATCATCCGGGTAATTAAAGTGCACTTATTATTTTGAGAGTTTTCAATGTGAACACACTACTTACACTATTTATACTACAAAATGGCGTAAAATAGTGCATAAGTATGCGATTTGGGACGCAGCTTAGGATTCACCAGGTCTCGAAACGTTTCTAAGCTGATCGATGCTTTGAATCGCTTTAGTCACGTGACTAGGTGTTTCGAAACACTTCAGTCACGTGACTTGGGAGCTTCGGATCATGCTTCGGTGCAGTGATTCGAAACACTTGCGCTTCGGGATCTCGACACTGTGTCAAAACATCAGTTTCACGTCAGCCATCCCTAGTTAAGAGCAGGCCAACGACGTTTCTGCTAAATCATAGGTATGTATGTCTTTTTTTGTTGTCATCTAACGTTATATTATTTGATATGTTGGCTTTGATGTGCGCGTGTATCCTAATACGGAACTATTTGTTATAATTTAGCCGTGAGTTACTTGTTTCGTGCACTTGGTTTTGGCTATTTACATCAATAAAAGTTTAGAGTGAATGTATTTGAAATAAATAGCGATTTCAATCGAGTCATTTGCTTTAATAACTCACGATTAATACAATGAGTATCATATAACATACCAGATCAGGTATCCAAGTCAAATATAACATTATGTCCTGTTTATCTAGATTGCTGTCAGCATTGCGCACATCATAACCTTTTTTCCCTTCGAACCAGAGCCAGTGGAACAAACGGTGACGTGTTTAACTGTGTAATTTGTGTGAAAATCGTGTGATTTTCATGTAATTCATTGCTTGATTTGTTAGCTCGACTAAATGTCTATCATATTCAGACCAACTTGCTTTAACAGTCAGCTAGCTTTTATTTACATAAAAAATATAAAGGGCTAAATATATATTTTTCTTTCTTTTTGCTCAAAAGGACTGAAATATTGACAATGACATAATTCAATGCAAGATTTCCTTGAGGAGGTGAGACTTGTTATCATCAGTGAAATTTGACGGTCATTCACCAGCAGATGCAAGAAACCTTTTCTCTTTGCCCAAAAGAAGTTGTTGAGATTTAGCCAGGAAGAAATTAGAGAGAGATAACCTGGACTTTAAGGAAGAGGTAAGTCACTATATTGCAATTGCTTTGGTTTCATTCAAGGTAGTAATGATAATGCTAAAAATAACAAACAACATTATTATTATAGGTAATTCAAAATACATCTGTATTCAGCATTTGAACATTTAAATATTTACATTTACATATATATATATATATATATATATATATATATATATATATATATATATATATATATATATATTATGTGTAAAAATTAATATGTATGTTTTTTTTGTATATTGTAGATCTGCACAGAGTTTTCTCAGATCTGTAATGTAGATCTCCTGAGACAGTTAATCGAGTGACTTGATAAATATACAGCACCTCTCCTGAAACTCTACAGAAAAGAAGGGATTCAATGGGTCCAGAGATGGATACAACTTTAAACAAGATGGATGAGCAGGTACTCATTAAGATTTTTTTTTTCTTATACACCCGTCTGATGTTTTTAACATGTGCAACATATTTTGTCCTGTCAAGAATTTCATGCTCAGGTAATACAGTCTAATAAAACGTAATTGCAACAATTTAATTGTCCAGCCCTTTTGCATTAATTTTAATTGTGTCAAGTTGTGTTTTGATTGTGAGATGGAAGTAAGATAAATAACAGATGTTTCACTTGTTTTGAGTGACCATTTCAAATGAATACATTCAAAGAGGAAAATAGAAAATAATAGCTGTAGTTTTTAACTCAAAGTAATTGTCACATGAAACTAAACATTTTTCTAAATTTGCCAACACAACCATTATCAAATTCCATTGTATGGAAACCACAAAATTCTTTTTTAAAAATAAAGCCATGTGTTTTTTCAACAGCATGAATAAAATACTATGCTCATTTAAATGTACTAAGTACATTTTTACTTACAAAACAATAAGATTGTAAAACACCCTTTGTAAATGACTTTCCTTTAGGTCACTGTTATTGTCACCGATCGAGAAAGAGCAGCTCTTGAGGGATTGCCAATTTTTCTTCGTAAAAATTCTGCTTGCTTTCTCAAGATATGTCTGGTAAGTTACCCATTTTCATACCCTATTCTACATTTATTAGTCTGCTTGGTAACACTTTTAATAGCTGCACGCTATAAATAATTTATTTAGTATTAGCGAATAGTTAATTTATTTTCTGTTAAGCATAACTCTACATGAAGTGCTCAATGATTGTATTTTTTTTAACTTTAATGATTCATTTGTATTACTAATTTAAGTATTGCATTATTTACAAACCAGTTATTTAAGAATACTTGGTGTTTTTAAGATCATTCAGAATGCTTAAGTACACGATTAATAAACTATTCAAATTAACATTTAAATATCCTAATATTAAGGTATGTAATAATAGTTACTTTGTATGTTAGTATATACTTTATGAGCTTAACTTCATCCAGTTGTGACCTAATCTAAAGTGAGGACTATTTATGCTTTATAAATCCCTTATGAATGACAATTAAAGGCTCAGTTATATTCTAAACAGGACAATAAACAACTTTCACAATTGAAACTGTATCAAATAAAAGTAAATCTTTGCAATTTTATGTAAAATAAAAGTTTAAAAAATTGCTAAATATTAAAAAGTTGTCAATATATTGTTCAATTATTATATATTATAGACTATTCAAAGTGTTACTGTTTGTATGTACGAAAGTATTACATGTTTTTATTTTCTTTGCATAATAGTAATAACATTAATAAGTAGTAATTAATATTACACATCAATTAATTTTCCCATTACTTAATCTCCTATAAGGACACGGACCCTGAAGACCACAGCACCAGAGATTAAAGGATTGGAATCTTCACTGTGGTGGAAGATGATAATGGCACTTCTGCATCCCTGCAATATGTGATGAACCTCGCTAAAATCTTGGAGGAGGCCATAGTACTTCAGGATATCACACATCTGCCTGCAGCCTTCGCTTACTTGTTCAGCCTCTTGTATAGACTGAATATGGAACACCCAAAAGAACTCAAATATACTTTTTAAGTGATTCAGCATGTTTTATGGAGGTTGGTGGCACATGATCTGCGAGAGTTCAGTTCATTCATTCATTCATTTTCTTTTCGGCTTAGTCCCTTTATTAATCTGGGGTCTTCACAGCGCAATGAACTTGTTTTACGCAGCGTATGCCCTTCCGGCTGCAACCCATCTCTGGAAAACATCCATACACACTCATTCACACATACACTACGGACAATTTTAGCCTACCCAATTCACCTGTGCCACACGTCTTTGGACTGTGGGGGAAACCGGAGAACCCAAAGGAAACCCACGTGAACGCAGGGAGAACATTCAAACTCCACACAGTAACGGCAACTGACCCGTGACCACTTCCTAATGTGCCACTGTTTCAATGTTTTGAGGTCTGTTTTTGGACTTTATGTACTTTGTTGACAAAAGTGCAGTACACTTTAAAGACTGTATGAATGGAGTGGCTTTTAGGGTTTACTCTGATTAGATGATTGTATATTCACCTGGTTTGAGTGTTTAGACACACTAATAGCTTGGTTTTAGTAAGGTTGCCAGTTATTTTATGTTGAGGCAGTGTACAATCTTTTCAAATCTGGAAACATTCAGTACTAGTTGTGTACAAACTAGCCCAATGCTGAACACGGCTAATGTCAAATGCTGATTTTGTATGCAAATGTTTTGGATTGTGATTTGAACACAGTTAAAAATAAAAAAAAGTGAATTGACTATTCTTGTGTATTTAATTTGAATCCTAAAAATTAATAGTAAATGCATAATGAATCAGTTTGTTTTATTTTGTTCAGTAAACTAAAAAAATCTTGTTGGGTAAACATAATCATTTTTGTTCAGTAAACAAAAGATCTTGTTGAATAAACGTGAAAATTTTTGTTCAGCAAACAAAAGATCTTGTTGAGTAAACATGATAATATTTGTTCAGCAAACAAAAATATCTTGTTGGGTGAACATGACATTTTTTGTTCAGCAAACAAAATATCCTGTTGGTTGAACATGATATTTTTTGTTCAGCAAACAAAAATATCCTGTTGGTTGAACATGATATTTTTTGTTCAGCAAACAAAAATATCCTGTTGGTTGAACATGATATTTTTTGTTCAGCAAACAAAAATGTCTTGTTGGGTTAACATGATATTTTTTGTTCAGCAAACAAAAATGTCTTGTTGAATGAACATGATATTTTTTGTTCAGCAAACAAAAATGTCTTGTTGAATGAACATGATATTTTTTGTTCAGCAAACAAAAATATCCTGTTGGTTGAACATGATATTTTTTGTTCAGCAAACAAAAATATCTTGTTGGGTGAACATGATACTTTTTGTTCAGAGAACTAAAGAATTCAACAAAATATTTTGAGTTCACTGGTCTTCAAACCCTGTTTGTTGAGTTAACTCAAAAAGCTATGTGTGATAGGTTGCCTAATTATTTTAAGTTTACTCAACTTTTTTTTTTTACAGTGTGCTCATTCTGACCGTTCTCATATAAAACGCCATATTGTCACAACATATTTAAATTCAAAGCTATTATTGAGATATTAAAATTAAGCTTTAAATGTTTGGCATCATATTTAATGACACTATTACCCTAAAAATATAATATTTTTTGGTAATACAGCCTATAAATATGTAGTTAAGATACTAAAACACTTAAAGGTCTTGGCTTTCATTTTCACTTTCAAACAGGAGCTATTTCACAGCACAGAATATGCTGTTTTGAAAGATATCTGAAGTAAATTGATGTTTTTGCCATCAGAAAGTTTTGTTTATGTTAGCAGGAAGTTGCCAGGCAAAAAAATGCACACATATTTAAAGTCACAGTGAAAAGTATCAGACATGCATGCAGTCATTTTGACCAATATGGTAATTTAAGGCAGAAATGCTCAGTTCTTTACTGTTTTGTAATAAAAAAATAACAATGTCAGAAAGAAATACACTGATAGTTAGAAAACAGCAGGTTGTTATAAATATGTTAGTTTTATTTCAAAGAGTTATAAAATTACAAAAATTAAAAACTCTCTGTGTATCTATCCACTGGAACCTGCAGATGAGTGATTAATCCGCTCATAAATCAGCTGATTTGACGATGTTTTTAAATGCTTTCTCCAAAGCTTGAAACGCTGTCAGTGATGTCATCAGCACACAAGCAGCCAATATTGTTCAGCTTTTTCTGACGACTCCTCCCTCAAATTTTCATTGGCTGTGGTTTGGTAGCTTGAATGAGCTGATGGGGAATGAGATGTTGTCAGATCATGTAATGTGTGACCCCCCTCTTGTGGATCGTTCACGGAGTGTTGCGTAGTGTGAACACCACAGAGATTAAAAGACACAAAGTCAAGTCATGTAGTGTGAACAGCACAGCGATCTGCTGATGTTTAAAATCCTGTAGTGTGAACTAGGCTTTACAGACACTTGTCAGATGTTATTTTAGAGAGCAGGCAGGAGGTTGACTGATTGTTTACACTGCAGAAAAGCACAGGCTTTTAAGGGTGTGACGTGGAGCCGATCCACGAATAGCAGCACATTATGATGATGACCAATCAGAGTTACTTAAGGGTGGGCCTTTCAGAGGAACTAGGAAATTTGACTGTCGTTTTCATGTTAGCTGAGTAGCTGTTTATAATAAAGTGAGATATATGAAAAAATAACATGATTTCCTTCAAGTGAAAAATGATCACACATTGCTTTGCATCTTATAAACGCAACCAAGCCTTAATATTACAATCTGGACCACCCCTTTAAATTGACACAAACTGAAACCAAAACTTTTAAAGAGTGGTAGAAGTGAGACTTTTCCCAGCAAGCAATAGCCATCATTTCACTGGTTAGGTGACATATAAACCAGATCTAGCCCGACTATGTGTAACCCAATTTTAGCCTGAAGAACCTTAAATTTTGATGCTTGTTGTTTTTTTGGCTAAATAAAGCTTATAATATAAATAATACTCCATCATGTAAGAAAAGTCAATAACATTTATGAGGTACCTGCAAGTAATAGACGTAGTGTCAGTTTTTCTGTGAAATATAGACCCAATCTAGTCCAGCTATGTGTACACAGCTCTTTGATTAAGTCTGCCTCAAACTGGCGGCCTTGATCAGTATGAAGGCAATCAGAGACACCATGCTTCGTGACATATTGATTAGAAATTTGCATTAATGAGCAGTTGAACAGGTGTACCTAATAAAGTGGCCGGTGAGTGTATATATACCATATAGAGCAGCAATCAGATATTTTTTTTACTCAGCCTTTTACTCCACATAAATCCCCCTTTTAAATTCACTGAACCGTTGCTTTTTTTGACTTTCTGCTTTATTTTTTTCTAAATCCTCACTTTAAGCTTAAACTAATTTTATTTTTTATTTTATTTGTACTTAAAAAAAAATTTAATTAATTAAAAGCTTTTTGGAGCTCTCTCTCTCTCTCTCTCTCTCTCTCTCTCTCTCTCTCTCACTGGCTCTTTTGGTCAGATCAAATGATTTATAAAATGAAACGGATCAAATAAACAGTTCCTCGAGTCATAAACTGATATCAGAATGCTTACCAAGCTGCAATCACTGTATGTCTGTGGAGTATTTTACAACAGCCTAGAACACAGATCAGCCAATCAGAATCAAGGACTGGAACAATTTGATTTATTAGTAACCAGGGTTTTCCTGGCGTGATATTCTGAGCATGATGTTTTGACTGCTTGATATAAATACATTTGGCATTATTGAAATATTATTAAGCAAAACATAATGTTATTTACAAAAAGAAACTAAGAAGCTAACATTAATTGTAATTAATAATTACATAACCAGTGCTTGAGCAACACTTGGGGTCTGTCTGCCTTATTTTTGTCAAAAACATGAAACAAAATGACATTATGTGGCCACTATGTAGGAACATTTAATTAACTATAGTAAATATTACAGAGCTGCTCTGTTCTAGAAATTCCCTTTCTTTAACACCTTTATTTATAACATGAATACACAATGGAGGAATGAATGAATGAATGAATGAATGAATGAATGAATGAATGAATGAATGAATGAATGAATGAATGAATGAATGAATAAATGAATGAATGAATGAATGAAGTGTCAAGAAGGTAAAACACAGACACAAACACACACACACACTGGAGTCTCAGATTGGCCACCTACATGATAAATGTGGGCATCGCATTAATTGTATGTAGATTACTGTTCTAGAGTCAGCCGGTAAAACATGTGCCAGGGTTGTGGATCATCCCCGTGGTGACCCCTGATGAAGAGCTGAATATGCAGAGAGGTGAGTGAGTTGGACTTCACAAAAAGAATTCACTGTTTGCAAGCATTGAAAACTCCACCTGCTGGCGACACCTGCTGGCCAAAACTGTGTACATGCGACCAAAGCACAAACCTAAACGTGCATATTAAGCTCTTACAAGCGTTTTATTGAAAATATACTCTTTTAAATGCAATTAACTATAGAATAGCCGTCATACTACAGAATAAAAGAAGTTACTGGCGGCAATAAGGAATTACACTAATAAAAAATAGTGAGTAAAGCAACAGAATGCATGTCTTCTATTCAATTTTACAACTTAATTACCGCTAAACTATTATTGTCATCAATTGTAGTAGTATTTTATTTTATTGTTATTGATTTTCCTTAAAGTATGTTATTAGCTATAGATGTTTTAGTAGTCAAGTACGTTTTTTTCTGTAAATGTTCAGGAATGTTTTTTTTTTTTAAGAAAATAAATATACATTTGTTTTAATGTACTGTATGCTATACACATATAACAAGAAGTGTAAAATGTATTCATATAAACTCATTTGAAAGCATATATTGTTTTAATGAACACTTTAGCTATAACTACACATACTGTAGTAATGTAATAGATTCCCCCGCGGCGTCGTCATGGTTATCTTAGAACGTTCAGTTAAATTGGGGTGTTCTAATTTTTACATCATACCGAGTCGTCGAATGATCGTAAGTACATTTTACTCGGTGCTTTTCACCTTTTTTATGTTAATAAATCCTTTTTTTCTGTTAAAAATGTTTGATATTTCAGAAAACATACAGTTTTTAGCTCAAATATTGTATTATAGCTGCTTTTCCGCTGTCTGGTTTTGGTTAAAGACGTCTGGCAGACCAAAAACCCTGGCGGTGACCGGAGGTATAGGTCTTTACAGGCCGGGCAGTTGAAAAGCAGCTATTGTTTTAAACTAACGTTTAAGGCAGTGAAACACACATTTACAATGCTATATAGTGGGTGTTTTAAGCGGGGATGCAAGTAACATTTTAATAAAAACCTAATTTACAAAACTATATGTTTGTTGTGGTAACTAACTGTATCAAGACCAGGTGTCATTTTGTATCAATGTAGAACAACTCCAATACTGTAACTTCACGTCAAACAAAAGTTGGACATTGTTACTTTTGACCTCATTAGGCATGGACGAACATGGGTGGGTCAGAAGTAACACAATATTTGCTAGATTTCCTGGATTAATCTTGTTTATTTGAAATATATTTGACTATGACCTTGTTAATGTTAACTGCAAACATATTTAGTCCTTTATTTTTGTAAAATAAAAAAAAATTACTTTTTAAACTTTTAAACAGAAAAACTCAGACATTTTGCACCTAAGTATGTAATATTACACTAAATAACCTCTAGATTGATCATTATTGTGACACATGATATCAGAAACACAACTTGTAATATGGAAAAAAGAACCGATTCGATAATTCTGCTCTTAAAAGCTGAAATTGGGACCTAACCTCAGGACACAGTCCTAAAATCAGCTGATATTTGGCAGCTCCATCATAGGTTGTGCTGTTATAGCCTGGGAAGCAAATGTTGTCATGTTACTTTCATCCCTGCTCTCCCCTAGTGCTGTAATTTTCATTGCATTACTGTGTGTTTTGGTTATTTTAAGTGAATAAAAAACAGAAGCTTTTTATTATTTACTAATCTCATCTCTTTGTTTCACAGTGCTTTACAGTGTGTTTGCCATCGTCATCAGTGTCTATCGATCTTCTACTTCTTCTGTTTCGTCATTGCGTTTGTCACCAGCATGTCGACCATTGATTTTAACCATCTTTCCAACCTGATTCCTGCCTCTCTGTCACCTGAGAGCGCAGAAGAGCTCGCCAGAGCCCTCTCCACCGGCCGCTGGTGGGCTATCATGGAGGTTTTACACCCCATCGATGAGGAGCGTCAGTTTGACTTCACTTCAGGTCACCAGAGTCAAACTGTGGAGGTAACTTACAAAAATGAAATATTAATGAAATGAAAAAGCTAAATCAAGTTAACCTATAAGTCAAATGAACTCATAATATATTGAACTGATTTAAAATTATGTCCGTTTCTGCAACAGGATGACAGAGAGTTTTCTGCGTCTGGTCCAGCAGAGACAGCAGATGCGTCCTCCGTCCCTGAGGCCTCAGATGAGCTCGCCACTGCCCTCGCTGCAGGGGCCATTATGGAGGTTGAGCGCCCTATTGAGGAGCCTCAGGTTGACATCTCCTCGGTGCCGTTTTTGGAGGCACCAGAAACATCACCAGGAGCCTCTGTGCCTGAGAACGGGGAACCCACTACATCCCCAGTCCTCAAGAGCCAGATAGAGCCGCCTGGAGCTCCCGTATATGCCGAGTCTGACACCCCGGGCTACCTCTTTTTCGGAAATCAAAACCCCACGCCTGCTGAGCCAACTTTGGCCCCACCTGTGTCTTCTGTAAGTCACTGCTGCCTCTCTCTTTCACTTATCTCCAGAATATTAATTAAAGGAAGCTTTAAACTGGGCCATTCAGTTCTTAGTATTCATTTAATATGTTTGTTTCTTCGATAGGTCAATGGAGACGTGTTTCAGATGGTTTCAGCGGAGCCTAAAGATTATAAAAGATTTCGAAGAGTTTCGAGGTGTCGCCGGTCTCCTACTATGCTGAAGATAAGAGAGGCATGGGTGAGTTCCAGCTTCCTTTTAGTTATATTCAGTGTTACTGGGTGGAGATTTTAGTCTACACAGTAGTGAACATTTGAAGTGGATCAAAATTGAGATTGGGAGTTGTTCAATAGTTTTAGAACAACCAGTGTTGACCACTCCACACTGAGTATACTATTATCTGCAGCCATCATTTAAAAGCTCACTTATTAACACATGATTTATCTAGGACCTGCTTAATTCATAGACTCCACATATAGAAGTTTATATTGACAGATCTTCAGATTAACTGTAAATCTGTTGAGTAACATGATTTTGCCTTTGTCTCCAACAGCTTAAAGAATTTGCCAAACACATGCCTCTTCAGAACCAGCAGCATGTGGAGGTTGTAGCCAGTAGGGGACAAAATCGGATCCCTGAACCACAACCTGAGGAGCAGCAACAGAATGAACCTGAGAGACCTCAGCAGAGGGATTTAGTAATAAATGGAAGAGTGCGTGGGGTTCTGCGTGGTCTTCAGTCTGCTCGCCCTCTCAGAAGAATGAGAGAACAGGTTAGTCAGTCTTTACTCAGTCTTTGAATTAAGAATTTGTCTACACTGACTGTGCTTTTCCAGAATTGTTCCCCAAAAAAAACAAGCATCAATCTGCTTATCAGTGCTGGAAAAATAAGTGTGTTACTTAGTTACGTTTTAAAGTAAGTTGTGTAAAAAATATGTTGTATTTGCATTATTTTTAGATTAAGATCGGTTTAAAATTGTCACATATGACTTTTTTACCCAACACTAATGCTTATAAATATGCTCAATGTTCTCTTTAACCCTTGTGTATTGTTACTACCCTTTCATTATGTTAGTGGCTGTTTTTGCCCCGTTGACCTCCATAATAACGAGACTTTTTGATTGTAAAGTCTTGACACCATATAATCATGCTTTCTTGATTACTGGGGGCTTTCTCAGTTGAGATGAGGAAACCTTTTTACTGTTGATCATAAGTTTGCACTATTAACCCTTTAGATAGGCCTGTGCAAAAAAAGTGTCTGGCTTTTATATGAAGTTCTATTGAGTATAACAACTCATAGTGTGCGTGCATTAATACTTACAGAGTTTTGGTAGATTCAGTGTTAAATCATAGATTCCACATATAGAAGTTTGAGTTGACAGATCTTCAGATTGTCTGTAAATCTGTTGAGTAACATGATTTGGTCTTTGTCTCCAGCAGGATGAAGCATTTGTGAATCAGATGCCTCATCAGAACCAGCAGCATGTGGAGGTTGTAGCCAGTAGGGAACAAAATCGGATCCCTGAACCACAACCTGAGGAGCAGCAACAGAATGAACCTGAGAGACCTCAGCAGAGAGACTTAATAATAAATGGAAGAGTCCGTGGGGTTCTGCGTGGTCTTCAGTCTGCTCGTCCTCTCAGAAGAATGAGAGAACAGGTTAGTTCATGCTTTCTGTTTTACCCAGAATTAAGAAATCGTCTACAAAGAATGTGCTTTTCCAGAATTGTTCCCAAAAAAGTAACTAAATATGTTACTTAGTTACTTTTTAAAGTAAGTGAAATAAAAAATATGTTATATCTGCATTATTTTTAGATTAAGATCGGCTTAAAATTGTCATATATGACTTTTTAACCCAATGATGTTGCTTATAATTATGCTCAAATGTTTATGGATGTATATGCAGTTTTATGGAGTGAATCAACAAATCAAAGTGTGCTAGCATAAATACACTTACTTATTTAGAGATTTATTAGATTCAGTGTTAATTCATAGACTCCACATATAGAAGTTTGAGTTGACAGATCTTCAGGTTGTCTGTAAATCTGTTGAGTAACATGATTTTGTCTTTGTCTCCAGCAGGATGAAGCATTTGTGAATCAAATGCCTCATCAAAACCAGCAGCATGTGGAGGTTGTGGCCAGTAGGGGACAAAATCGAATCCCTGAACCACAACCTGAGGAGCAGCAACAGAATGAACCTGAGAGACCTCAGCAGAGAGATTTAGTAATAAATGGAAGAGTCTGTGGGGTTCTGCGTGGTCTTCAGTCTGCTCGCCCTCTCAGAAGAATGAGAGAACAGGTTAGTCAGTCTTTACTCAGTCTTAGAATTAAGAATATGTCTACACTGAATGTGCTTTTCCAGAATTGTTCCCAAAAGAAAGTTGTGGTCAAATTAAGACTCAAAATCCCCCCAGAGAGGATGAAAACTCCCTCAACAGCACACAAGGGTTAGAAGTGTTGTATCTGAAACTGACAGAGAGAGATTTTCATGATTATGTCTTTTCTTCAGCAGGACGACATTGTTAATCTCCAGAACCCTCCTCTCCGGCAACCTCGGCCTGGTCCACCGCCTACCTACATTCGCAGGACGGTGGTGGGCAGCATTGGAGATTTTGCACGCCATTGATGAGGAGCCTGAAAGATCAGCCTCAAAGATGAACAAAGAAATCAATAAAGAGATTTTTAAACAGAGTTCTGGATCTGTATTTATGCTTTAAAGAGCATCTTGTCAATGTCACAGCCTACCTGAGTATTGTTACTGACCATGTCCATCTCTTTATCACCACAGTGTATGACCATACGGGTGGGTTTCCTCCGGTTTCCCCCACAGTCCAACGCTATAGGTGAAATGAATAAACTAAAATGGCCGTAGTGAATGTAAGTGTATGAGTGTTTCTCAGTACTGGGTTGCAGCTGGAAGGGTGTCCGCTGTGTAAAACATAATGGAAAAATGACATTGCAATATTTTGCTTTGCTACAGTACAGTTAGGTTCATAAAGATTTGTAAATCAACGCAATTCTAATATTTTTGGCGCTATACATCAACATAATGGATTTTAAATGACACGAACAAGATATGCTTTAACTACAGACTGCCAGCTTTAATTTGAGGGTATTTACATCTAAATCAGGTGAATCCTGAATCACCACCGTTCTTCCCCATTCTGATGCTCTGTTTGAACTGCAGCAGATCTTCTTGACTATGTCTACATGCCTAAGTGCATTAAGTTGCTGCCATGTGATTGGCTGATTCGAAATTTGCATTAATGAGCAGTTGAATAGGTGTACCTAATAAAGTGGCCGGTGAGTGTATACATATCGTTAACATAGCTAACATTAAATGTAATTAATAATTACATAACCAGTGCTTGAGCAACACTTGGGGTCTGTCTGCCTTATTTTTGTCAAAAACATGAAACAAAATGACAATATGTGGCCACTATGTAGGAACATTTTAATTAACTCTAGTAAATATTACAGAGCTGCTGTAACATTTATATTTACAACATAGATATTTACAATAATTAAATAAAATATCAACAATACATCATATTCTATATACTGTAACACATTAATATTCAATATATTATTATTCAACATATCATATTATTCATACTAATCAATAAAAAAATAGATCAGAATAAACTGTACATTTAACAATCAATATTTTAGGATAAAACCGTAATAATAATAAACAATAATAATCAGTATTCATTCATTTTCTTTGTCTGCTTAGTCCCTTTATTAATCTAGGGTCGCCACAGCGGAATGAACCGCCAACCTGTCCAGCAAGTTTTTATGCAGCGGATGCCCTTCCAGCCGCAACCCATCTCTGGGAAACATCCACACATACCCACACACACACACACACACTCATACACTACGGACAATTTAGCCTACCCAATTCACCTGTACCGCATGTCTTTGGACTGTGGGGGAAACTGGAGCACCCGGAGGAAACCCACGCCAACGCAGGGAGAACATGTAAACTCCACACAGAAACGCCAACTGAGCCGAGGATTGAACCAGTGACCCAGCGACCTTCTTGCTGTGAGGCGAACGTGCAATCCACTTTGCCACTGCGTCGCCTAATAATCAGTATATTTACAATAATTCATTTATAATCATCTAGGTGTGTGTGTGTGTGTGTGTGTGTGTGTGTGTGTGTGTGTGTGTGTGTGTGTGTGTGTGTGTGTGTGTGTGTGGGTGTGTGTGTGTGTGTGTTTGCAGGCGCATCACTGATGTTTTTATTGGCCCGTCTCTACTGGTCATTGTTGTTCATAGTTTACTGTCCTTTACTGCACTCAGATATCTTGCTGTGGTATAATCTCTATTTAGGTCTAAATAACATTGAAGTTTATTTTGTTTTCCGGCTGCTTCATTCCAGAAAACCAGAGACTCTTCTTTTCGTGCATTTGTTATTTGATTGGGCTTAATTTTGTGGATGAGCATGTCAGTGTCCTGATGCTGCCTGCTGTATATTGGTTGTGTTGGTTTGTGTTTGCAGCTTCAGGACCATCTGAATCAGAGGGCTTTTTTCAATGTTTATTTCTTGGGTTTTGAGGGCTTTAAAATGAAAAGAGTTGGGCTCACTCATTTTAAAGTGTTTCCAAAATTTAACGGATCATTTCTCAATGCGCATGAGTAGAGGATACTGGCCTAATTCTGCCCTGCATGCATTGCTGGGTGTGTTCCTCTGTACCCTGAGGATGCTCCTACAGAACTCTGCATGTAGGCTTTCAACTGGATTTTTATCCCACTTATCAAACTCATGACTGAGGAGAGGACCCCACACTTCACTTCCATATAGAACTATAGGTTCAATCACTGACTGGAAAATTTTGAGCCAGATTCGAATTGGAATTTCTATTTGTGTTGATTTTTTAATGGCATAAAAGGCCCTTCTTGCTTTCACTTTTAGTTCATTCACAGCCAAATTTAGTTTTCCATTAGCACTTGTTTTCAACCATAGGTATGTGTAGCTTATGGCAGGTTCAATTTTTGTCATACCAAGGGTAAAGCTGTGTTTTTTTCCCTGACATCTGGGTTTTTTTTTCTGGAATATTAGGGTTTTAGATTTCTTGGAGTTAACGGTCAGGGTCCAGGACTGACAGAAGCTGTGCAGGATATTCAGCTGCTGCTGTAGACCCTCTTCTGTTGGCGACAGCAGCACCAGATTATCTGCAAACAGCAGGAACTTCAAACTGGAGTCGTATAGTGTGAGACCTGGTGTATCTGCTTGCTCCAGGAGCATTGCCAATTGATTGATGTAAATATTAAAGTGGGTTGGTGACAGTGGACAGCTCTTTCTCACAACCCGTCTGTAACCACGACTGGGGTGGAGTGACAGGAGACCACAGGAGGTAAGATCCACTATGCAGTTTATTCAATAGTCAGGCAAGCAATGGTCATCAGGTGCAAACAGGTATATACAGGCAGTCCAGAATCGTAGTCGATATAAACAGGCAGAAGGTCAAAAGGCAGGCGGCTTAACAGGATAACTGGGATACAAGGCTAAGATCGAAACACGGAGAAACAAGACAGGGAAACGCGTTGTAATGTTACTAGGAAAACAAGACTCGGCCCACTGGTAGCGTGAGAGAGTGGCTTATGAATGGGATGTAATCAGTCTGTGAACAAGGCTCAGCTGGTGCTTGCAATCAGGATACATGAGTGAGCAGGCGTGCGTGTTTGGGAGCAGTGCATGTATGAATGTGTAGTCCTGGGGAATGCGGAAATGAAGTCCTGAGTTCGTGTGAGAACCAGCGATCCTCTGGGGAGCGATCGCTGGTTGTGACACCGTCCCTGAGTGAAGAATCCTGTTCGCTTATTTCCTATTTTAATTGCGCATTGATTGTTTGAATACATAGTTTTTATAATGTTGTATGTTTTACCGCCGATACCTGATTCTAGAAGTTTAGACAGCAGACCTTCATGCCAAATTGAATCAAACGCTTTCTGAAAATCTACAAAGCAAGCAAATATTTTGTTTTTGTTTTGATGGACGTATTTGTCAATCAGAGTCTGAAGGGTGAAGATATGGTCTGATGTTCTATAATTTGGCAGAAACCCAATCTGACTTTTGCAGAGGACATTTATTTTAAGGAAGCCTATGAGTCTGGTGTTGATGATGCTGCAGAACAGCTTCCCCAGATTACTGCTCACACAGATGCCTCTTTAATTATTATTAGGGTCTGATTTGTGTCCACTCTTGAATATGGGCGTTATTAATCCTTTATTCCATATGTCAGGGAAATGACCAACACTCAGAACCAAATTAAACAGTTTCATTATAGCCAATTGGAATTTGTGATTTATTTTTTTAATCATTTCATAAAGGATATCGTCTGGACCACTTGCCTTTTTTGTTGGTAGGACTTATATTTTATCTAGTAGCTCTTTTTCTGTAATTGGGTAGTGTAAGAATTGAAATATTACAAATATTTTTGATGTCTTTGACAATTCAAAACATGAGCTGAAAACAGGGCCAATTGACTTCACAACCCAGCAGGTGGGAATGCGGGAAAAACCAGTTCCTGCTGCATTTGCATCTGAGTCTGCTGAAACTCGGCTTCATCCACCCCATCTCACACATATGGTCATTTCAATGTTTGAATGTTCTAGATTAACCAAACTGACTTTAACTATCATGTTTGATATCATTTGAAATGTCTCAGTGCGATTGGTACAATGGTCTCATTCTCTCAGAAATACACATAATCAAAACAATAAATATATAACTTCAGGCATCTTTTGAACCACTGTGAAGGGTGTGACTTTTCCACAGGCAGCACTAAGTGTGAATGCCTTTGTTATGCACACACCCCTTTCCTTGAGGGAATTCTTGGATTATTTAAGGTAAGGTTTGAGAAAGGCTCAGCGCGATTCTGCCTAACCAGATCAGCCCATAACATGGCTTGCTCCATGTTATGTATTTTGAAGTCAGGAATGCATCTTTTTCATCTTGGATTTGTCTTTGATAATTTGATGTGTTGTATTGATCGTTTATGAATTGACCGATTGAATTGGCATAATACATTTACCTGACTAATAAATTGTTATGTTTTGAATTATTCAAACAGAGTTCGTGTTATTATCTCTAGTAGATTGTGGTAATTTCATAGCACCACAAGCCCCTGTACAGGTTAGTAGCGGACTAGAACACGGTAGACGGAGCATTGCGGTACGCTATACGAGCTCCGACTAACACATTGGCTTTAATTCATGTATACTTAGGCTGTAAAAGGATATCTAAGGGGATAGTCCTTCACCCGATAAACTTATAATACTATTTAGATAGTATAGTGATTATTCAAAGTTACTAATAGTTTAAGTACGACTGGTCTGCTTAATTCTATAGTAATGATCGTTATATGACTTAATAGCTCTGTTTGATTTAGGAGGTAGCAGATCTATGGGGACCGCATAAAAATATCCTAATCTAGGTGTTCTGCCGGTTTAGGATAGCGGTCAATCGCCACTGTTTAGTGACCAAGACTGACATGCTTGTGCTTAAGAAATTGTATACTCGGCCGGTACAAGATTCAGGATGTTATAGGAATCCCAATGAACGAGAATAACATAAAATGATGAACCGAAGAGAATATTCAATCATAACCTAAACTAATGCAAACGGAAACAAAATAACCTTCTCAATGTTTTATAATTGGAGTCAGATAAAACGAGGATAAATATACTAATATTCTAAACCACCTCATATTAAAATTGGAGTCAGATATGAGCTAAGTTTAATAAATCAACATTGTGCACTGGAAAGACAGAACATGCAGTGAACCTTCATCCACCAGTGGATACCGTCATTGGACCAACTGGCTGGACCCTACAGGTAGTCTAACGGATTTTGGTATTTGCCAAATATTTGCTCTGTATGGGTTAATTTATTATATATAAGCGATTGTTCTGTACTCATGTTTATTTTACTAAACAGTTATTCAAAGTGGTTTTTCCAGGTTCCTCCATTTTGTATTGTTAGCTGTTCTCGTTTCATTTTATTATGTATACAAACACACACACACACACACACACACACACACACACACATATATATATATGTGTGTGTGTGTGTGTGTGTGTGTGTGTGTGTGTGTGTGTGTGTGTGTGTGTGTGTGTGTGTGTGTGTGTGTGTGTTTGTATATAATATAATATAATATTAGGCAATGGCCGGTAAAGGATTCTGATGGTATAACCTTGGATAAAAATATCACGGTTTCAATGTATCAAAAAACAATTTTATTGTGATTACTGCTCTAAAATAGATACTTTTAAAATGTTAGGGCAACAAAGCTAAAACTTTTTCCCCATTTGAACACATTATATTTCATGTTAAAAATAACATTTAAATGTTGTATTTTTAATGATTAACAGTGTGAATGACTAATATGTAATGGAATAATCAATTATTCTATTAAACAGCTACTTGGTTATCACATAGCAGACCCGTAGCCAGCCGGGTATAAGGGGTGGTTCTTTTTCTCAAAATGTGGACCTTTTCACAGTTATTCACCCCATTTACAATGTATAAGCTTTGAATACTGTATTTTAGTGACATTTTAAGCACTATTTTTTGCTTGTTAGATCGTCATTATAATGACTCATTTAATGTACCATAATATTTTCTAAAGATTTAGAAAAAATGAATAGAAAAATGAAAAATGAAAAAAGAAAAATGAATAAATACTTATTTTTAAAATTCAAATGTATTACATCATAAATCATTAAAAAGATAGGAATCTGGTAAATTTTAAAATAAAAACTGTAGCCTGTTGTAACCTGTAGCCCACAAACTGGCCAAAAAATTTAACTGTCCTCACTCAGAATTTGGCTATTTGAATAATAAAAAATTAATAATAATGAAAGAGCTTTACAATTTGTCTAGCCTATCTTGTAAATAAGTACATTTGATTTGATTAAAAATTCATGGATGACAAAAATAGCCAAATTATAGTTTTCAAATAAATTTTAATATAGGATTTTGCTTAGTCTTAAAGCCTTTTTCAATTGATTAATTTTAACTTGGATATGATGGCATAGCACTCAAAATAGGACAAATGAGCTCATGGGACAAATTCTAGACCTTAGTCATTGAGGTTTACGAAACTCCAGTGGAGTCTCGCTGTCAGAAAATGCAGAAAAGAAAATGTATCTGTGTCTGCTCTAATCGCAGATTTTGGAATTGTACCTCGTAAAATTACGGGTATAGGCTACGTTCGTTTTCCTTTACAATTTTATAATTACTGATGCATGAATTTTATTTACGCACAAAATATTTAGGCTATTACAGTGATTTTATTCCATACACGCCCACCAAAAGGGTACCCTTTGTGGTGGAAATGCAAACCTGATAAAAGTGACCCGTACCGACCCGAACCGTACTGTACTGTATCAGTCAGTGGAAACGAGCCATTTGTAGCCATAATTAAGCTTTGAATGGGCTTTACCCACCTCGCAAAATTGACGTTAAAATGAATTGTAGACTTACTTATTATGGTATATCTTATTTATAATATCTTACAAAAATCATACGGTACAACATGCCAGATCTAATCAGTTAAGAATAATCAAAGCAGTTCCGTACTCCTCACGATAAATGGCGGTATTGCACATTTGACGAGTCGGCTCTACTGAAATGGAACAACAAATCAAGACGAAGAAGCTGTTGTGGTTTGACATTTGTAGCGCGTTTATATAGCAAAGATCCGTGATTAAGTACAGAGAAATGGACGTAGTGGAGGAGAAAAAAATTGGCTGGGTGATAGAAAAAAAAGGCTGGGAGGAAAATAAATATTTTTAAGTTTTTGCGTTTTCTCGCTAAACTGTTTCTCCACAAACTTCATGATCACTCATAAACCCTCCCGTTTTTGCCGACATTCTCCCGTATTTTACCATTCTTTCTATCCCACTTTATTTACAATAAATCTGTGCGTCCATCGTCGCCTTTCATTCATATGCTACCTCTGAACAAGTGAATGCATATAACGTTATAAGCGCTGACTGACAGACGCGCTCCATACAATAAACTGATCCCAGATCAGTTTCTGTTCAAGCAATTTATTATGACACCTCTATTATCAAACAAGTGAGCAGCAAATGAATCTCATGTTTTGTTTGATAACAGATGTGTCACTGTAAGAATTCACAGATCTATAATAAAAGTATTCCATTACTTTAGAAACGGTGCTCATTTAAGAGAAAATTAGCTGTTTAAAATAAAACATGCAGGACGGAGATGCTTACATATTATTTAGTGTATGTGTCTGTTTAAACACACACCCGAATCCAAAAGAGTCCTGCACTTTAGCTCCTCTGTAAATGGCGTGTACAGAAGCTGATCTGGGATTTTTTTTTACGAGGGAACGCAAAAACTTTAAAGAATATATTTTTCTCCCCCCCACTTTTTTCTCCTTCCCATGTTTTTTTTTTTTTTTTTTTTTTTTTTTTACAAGAGTGATTTTTATATTCATAGAAATAATATTAAACATCCACTTGGCATTCAGCATAATATATTTATTTAAATTTGATTTAATACTTAATATTTAATTGTTAAAATAAAACAATAAGTGATCATTATAAATTGTATAAGATTTTAAATGCTGTCTATCTCAGGTGTGTCCAAACTCGGTCCATGGTGTCTCACAAAGTTTAGTTCTAACCCCAATCAGACTCACCTGGGAAAGCTAAAAAAGCTCTTACTAGGCTTTTTAATAATATTCATGCAGGTGTGTTCAGGCAAGTTGAAGCTAAAATCTGCAGGACAAAGACCCTCCAGGAGCGAGTTTGGGCACCCCTGGTCTAACTGATGGTTAAAACTGTGGTTTTTAAGACAGCAACAAAGTGTAAAAATTATAAATGAGAATTAATGACCATTTGCAGGCTGCACTGTGAACTCATAATCTTTTATTAGAGTCTTTACTAAAAGATTCTTGCCAGACAAGATCTTTTGGTATATAAAGTCCTTTTCTTTTTTGACCCATACACAGTATAAAACAAACATACTGTAACAAATCAAAACTGTAAAAGGCTAAGCAAAGCAATTAGCAATAAAGCACGAGTTACTCAAAAGGCATTTTGTCATCATTTATAGTAACATTTAAACATACAATAGTTAGAATCAATAATATTCACTCACCATAACTTGCATACTGTAATTACTAAAAGTAATCTAGTTTGGTGTTTTTAGAAATGAAATGAATTTTACAAATGTAAATATCTAAATAAAGACTTGGACAAATGCTGAAGATTGTAGTCATACTGTAAACAACAGTGTACAGCATATGCAGTATCTATTTTTGCAAACAAAATGGTTACATGGCACATGCACATACTAAAAAGTGTTTGTGAACTTCATGTATATTGTAATATATCACAAAAACATTCTCTTCCTGCAGTATATTATATGAAGCTTTGTTACATTTACTGAAATTCACAACAGCTGCAATTTTAATAACAAAATGCTGTAAAAATGCGGCAGTAAAAATCGGTTCCATTCGGTTTGGTGTTAATTTAAGTTAAATCTGTAAAAGAAGAAAATTCTCTGCTATAATTATGGTGTTCTGGCATCCACAGCTGTCTTTTTTCATAAAAATGTCACTATTTTTTACAGTGGCATTTCTGTGTTCATTTATGGCTAGTATCAAAACAATACATCTAGAATTATCCACAGAAGAATGCCACAAATGACAACACCAGCAAAAACAGTACAAGCAACACGATTTTTTTCCAAAAATCTCCACTGAATCTGTGTCCACTGTGTCTTCTGGTGGGGAAAGGAAAATTTTCTCCAACCTGGTATGTGTATGTACGTGGAATTTCATAATCTTTCGGAACAAAATATGAAGCACATTTTATATGAAATACAATCTTTTTTCATCCCTTAACATTTAGGAATTGTATAATTAATACATTTTGATATAACATTGCAGAAGAATCATAGAGAAGAATTTAAACTTGGAATACTTACTTTGCAAGTAATATGAAGTCAGATTCTAAATTGGAAATAAATATAATAAAAATGTATGAAATAAAAAAAATATAAAGAATAAAATATCTTTTAGAGACAACAATTGTAATTTTTAAACTTCTAGTTAATTCAATAACACTAGATAAATAATCTACAACAGCATCTCCAAAAATGACAAAAATAAATCAAACTAAATAAAGAGAATGCTTCAAAATCATAAAAATACATACAATTTTGTTATATATATTTTAAGTAAATTGTAGTTGAGAAAATGCCATGATGATAGCCATGGTGATAAGCAGTCCTACCTTGGACTTAATGTAACTTGCAAGTTTCTTGATTGCATCTTTATTCTTCTGACAATTCATGAACCCTTCATCCTCATTGAACAGAAAGTCGACTAGATATGTGTTCTCTTTCATTATAGCATTGTTGCTGTCTGGTATGGTTTTCTCAGGGTCAATTGCAGAATAAAGCACAGCAATGATGACTTGTTTGTCAGCTGCAAGACAATTCAAATGCACAGTAAATAATCAGTAAATAAATTGTGGTTTATCGTGAATCAAGCTTTAAATTGGTAAGTGACCTTGCACAAGCATAAGATTCCTGATTGCAGCATCAATGTCAGTTCCAGCACGAGAAGTAATGAGGCAGAAATACATTATGAAACCACAATGCTCAAGGATAGTGACCTCCCTCAGGCCATATACTTCCTTAT
The DNA here is from genome assembly GCF_052040795.2 of Danio rerio. Lineage (NCBI taxonomy): Eukaryota > Metazoa > Chordata > Actinopteri > Cypriniformes > Danionidae > Danio > Danio rerio. The sequence continues at coordinate 39,807,561 of NC_141025.1, read as the reverse complement.
GAAGACGTCTCTGAAAATCTTCTATGAACTTATCCATTGTTCAGCCTGTGTACAAAATAAAAGGATAAACTGGTTTAGAGTATAAAGAGTACAATTTTAAAATGCACATGAAAACAGCACTTCAAAATATCTTACATATTGCAATTTTATGCACACAAAGTTTTAGTACAGTTCATAAAGCATTTATACTCTGCAGTAGCCTACAATATCCCTGCTTGGCCTTTGACACAACTGCACAGTGATGGGAGGGGCTGTGTTCAAAAGAGGGAAACAGTCTAATAATAATAATGAAACTAGGCTACTAAAAAAATAGTACACCCAAAATCATAAGTTTGTCATCATTTACTCCCACCGAAATTCTGGTTCTGAACATTTAGGAATTATTTCTTCTGTTAAACACAAAATAAGATGAGTAATTTAACACTATTTTATTATACCTTTAATATTTTGACTACGTACTTAAAAAACAAAAAAGATAAATTGAAAAAATGTTAACTGTTTTCAAGATAATTCATTTTAGCTTGATATTTTTTAATTTCGATTTGTTCATTACAGAATACTAAAGGCTAGTTTGTTATACAGTTTGTTATAGGGTTGATCGGTGATAATGCACTTTCATACCTCATAAACACATTTGCACAAGTCTATTACTTGGCATACACTTTACAGTGGTATATTTAGGAGCATTTTTGGAAGTGAATTAAAGTAAAACAAAGTAGGTTACTTACTGGTTTCAATCTTGAGATGGAGAGAGGTTTGTGCTGCTGCTTGACGTTAGAACATGAGGACAATGAGTTACTGTACTTTCATTACTTTCATTTTCTTTTTGTTCAAGCTTGACTTTTACTTTCATATTCAACCTCCAGTAATTAATCAGTACAGCTACTGATTTACAGCATCAGAATTTTAATAGCCTTAGCCAGAAAGTGAAACTTTAATAAGTTATTTATAGCCTATGATTCAAACAGAAAATTGTTACTTAAAATTATTTTTCTTATGCTAATCAGCCTAAACATAAATGTTAAAAACTGTACAAAGGCTACATTTGGTCATTAATGTAATAGAATATAAATTATATTTATTAATATATGTGATAAAGTTTTCCTTTAGTTTTATTGCCTTTTTCATTCTTTCACTTCAATTCAAGGTGATGGAGTTGAGTGCGGCTTAGATAATTTTGATAATAGGTAATATCTGCTGTCAGAGGCTTTCAGTCATTTTAACATGGCTCATCATCTTTCAGCAAGTCAGTGAAAACTAGTTAAGCTGTCAGTTAAATGGGGTTTGTCAAATAATTAATTTCTCAGGAGGCCAACTAAGTTTAGCTAAAGCTGTAAATAGTAAAAGAATAAGACTACTGTATATAATCATAATTATGAAAAAATATCTATTTTTTCTCATTCAGATATGCTTGTTCTGAGCTGTAAAGCAGGGTTGTGACTTTTCCTTTTTTACTGCTATCAAAATTAGGCACGTTCATACTGTGGTGTGTGGACAGCCTGCTGCTCAACTTGGAGAATGACTGAAGGGAGAGGGTTAGTAACACACAGACACAAATTTACACCTTGAAAATAGCAGATCAACTATATAAAATCTTATTTATTTTTTGTTTTATTTATTCAGGATTATATTGTCCAACATGTTATTGTTCATCTGACTCTTACTAGATAGGTCTAGCAAACGCAATAACCGGCCAGTGGAGATGGATTGATGGAAAGCCATACGTCATGAACGGCAGGCATGTAAAAGATTTATTACTCATTTACAGTCTTTCAAATTCCAAAGTTTTACCATAATTTTTACTATCTTTGAAACATATTTTGCAACTTTTGTGAATGTCAAAGTTGTCTCCTGATTAAAAGATATAATCGACATTACCTTAGATATTCAGCCAACACACTTAAGTCTTAGCCTGAAAGTTAACCTGCCCTGGACCAGGCTACTTTACCAGCATAAGTTGCCAGAGTAACTGAGTTTGAAGTATTGTAAATTTTATTTATGAAACAGAATCCGCATTAATAAACCTGACTTACTAAAATAAGCCTGGCTTTTTCTGTAAGCTTGGTTCATGGAACAGGCCCCAGGAGAACCAAATAATGTTTCAGATAAAGAAGACTGTGGGGAATTAACCGGATCTGGGAAGCTGAATGATGCCCGATGCCCAAAATCTTTCCAATTGATCTGTAATGCTTCAGCCACTGAAAACTAACCAGTTTAAATAGTACATATATCGTAAGACATATGGAGAAGTGAAACAGTGGAAATTGCTAAATTCACTGGATTAAAAAAGAGATGTGCCATTCTGATATCTAAAACTAATTCACTTTACAAGTGTGATTTTTATATTTTTACACATTTATTTAGAAATTTGCATTACTGAGAGCATGAAAGAGACAGGCTGCACGCAGTATCTTCATAATACTGTTTGATTAAAATAAATGATCAACAAATGAATGCATCTCGACAGCCTTTACAAGTGAAGGAATTATCTACACATTATTTGAATTCCCAATTAGAATAATACTACAAACTATAAAGTATTATTCATGAAAATACCTAAATAACAGATAAATCCAAATGCCCAACACAAGCAAGCTGCGCTCCAGACCAGATAAGCTCGATAGATGACGTATAATGTCTCCGACACTGCCTGTAGTCTCCTTTAGCAACTTGATAGCAGCCATCTTTTTAAAGAAGCGAATTAAAAATTCAAAAGTGTTCTGTAACTGATGTGATTTATGTCGTAGAACAAAACATGAAAGTATCTTGAGTTTGTGTTAGCCACGAACCTTATTTAAGGGATTTCACTGAAACCCCATTCAAAAAACCCATTGACTTTCGGACGAGGGAACCGGAACTGCTAAAATGCTAACTCGCTTCCAGGTTTTTGCTCACAAATTGACGTCATAGGTCCTCCACTCTATAGACCAATTACCATGTTTGTAAACATTCAGGATGCGCGCGCAGGGAGGTGGCAGAAAGCAACCGGGAGCCCTAGCATTTACAGCAAGGGAATGACATCAGATGTGGTGCAGAGTTTGTTGTTGTCTTAAAAATAAGATATATTATTTACACATTTACACAAGAAATAATGTTCCATGATGACCAGATTCAAGAGCTAAGCACAGAGATTCCGCCTAGCCAAAGACAAGGAAACAAGACGGAGCTAACGTTATACAAGGTCTGGGTAATTAATCACCAACACGCAAAACAACTGCATTCTGACAGTGATTTTCACCTGTACGGCAGGGTATGTGAACTTACTTATAGAGGTAAAGTTGGTTTTATATTCGCACATTCAGACTTTCTCGTTAATAATATAATTTCATAAAAGTATTACTTGCAAACTCTAAATAGCGAAATCATATTAGCAGCCAATGACTATCAAAGTACAACATTGTTTACAGTCAAATAAACAGTGTTAATGTTGTTTTCAAGTCACACTTGCAGGTTATTTCAGACCGAATATTCAAAGTGCCATGGCAAACAATATAGGGAGTGTGTCACACGTTGTCACTGAATGAATGTGTGAATATAAAACTAAGTTTACCTTAATAATAAACGTAACTTTCACGTTTCATTCTTAGCATTCAGTGTCAGCAGTTTAATTAACCACATGTAACTGTTTTTGCTGAAATCATTTTTGCAATCAAAAACGAGTGAGGAGTATGATTCAGCATAGCGTGAGCTTGCCTGATATGACATGAGAACTGCAGAGTCCATTATTTCTAATTAGCTCCTCACTTCATTCAGCTCCCATTTAGCCAAAGACATCTGCAGTCGGTATTAAAGCAGTGTGTGGTGTATAGTAAAAGTTAAGTTTTCTATTTTTGTACTCGAATTCGGCATCCTAACGCAAAACACGACATCTTTCCCATTGTAGCCTGTCTGTTTTTTGCAACCGGGGACCCGTGTGACGTCATGTGTGACGTAGGTTGGTAATTGGTCTATAAAGAGTATTTATTGAGTACATTGCGAGTCGTCTTTATTAAATTGCCCCATGAAGCCAATTAAAAAGTCAGTCATGACATGAAACCTCTGCAGTTCTAACTTTTAAATCATGTTTGCTTGGTACTTCATAACAAGAGTTTTTTTTATTGATTTATATTTTATAAATAAACTTTACTACTTTATGAAATATGTAATTTTTTTTGTAATATGCGTAACTGTATTTTGACTTGTCACAGTAAAATCTAGTATAAAGTAAGCTGATAGTTAAGATTATTATAATGCTTCTCTAATATTTGTAACTATTTGTTTTTCTCCACAGATATTTGAGTGTGTCCATGTAAAATGAGCAGTCTAGCAGGTATGAGTTGCTTTAGTCTTGTGCGCACTAGCACACCTGCCATTAATTCTCTAGTTGCCCTGCTCTCATCACTCTCACCTCTTCCTCCTCGTCTCTTCATCCTGTGCATCGGCTCACCTCTGCTCTGCCCACAGTCTGCGTTTGAGTGACTCTGGAAGCCTTGTCATCTGCTCGTCAGCCTGGTCTGTCCAGTTATGTTTATGTTCCCATTTTTGGTCCCTTGAAGGATTATTTTTATTTTTTACTTTATGTCCAGTCCTGCATCGCTCAGAAGAAGGCTGATCTACCCGACTTATTATTTACATCATCTAATAAATTATTAATTAAATACAGTCACTTGCATTGACACAGGAACATTTATACTTTGACATGACCATTCTTTGTGAGTATGATGAAGAGGAGAAGGGGTGAAGGTAAGGGAGTGTGGGAGAGAAATGAAGGAATGACCTTTTCCTGCATTCTCACTCCATAGGGTGTGAAGGCAATGTACCCTGTTTGTATTGTCCATTTGTGGATGCACACAAGTATCTAAGATTTATCAAATCTTGCACTATTCTTTCATCCGAATCTTACTTGATTAATCTTACAGACACAATAACTGGCCAGTGGAGATGGATTAATGAAAAGTCATACATTATTTTACATTACAGCAGCCAAGTAAAAAGTTTGTTACTCATTCAATCTTTCAAATAACAAGGTTTTAGCAGAGTTTACTATTATTGAAACTTATTTTGTAACTTTTGTGACTGGAAAGATTGTCTCCCAATTAAGAAGTAAAATTGACATTCCCTTACATATTCAGTCAACATAATAATTTTAAAAAATAATTTTCAGAAGAAAAGGTGTATAACCCTGTTATTTATTAAGTCAGTTTGTTAAAATCTTGAACATTTTGAATAACTTATTTTTTTACTGTTTGTTAATTCAGTGTTTTTTCAGCATTGTGCTTTAAAATCCAGTGGTTTGGCTCAACACTTTTTTTTGTGATTATACGTGATTACATTCCATTTGCAGTCAATAGGGTATATGTCGAAGCATGCTAATAGGACTTTTAATTTGCTAATAACCTGGGTTAAGCGCTTCCGGCGAACTGTATGCCAATGCAAAAACCGTTGCGTTTAAGGGCTGTTTTCTTTAAAAATCATCGATCTCCACTGGCTGAATGATATCCGAAATAAAGTGGGTCTCAGATTGTACAAAAGCTCTGCATTAAATTATGTCTTTATAATATGAGCATTTATTTTATCCCAGTATATTCAATGGAGCTTCTGCGCTAGCCTGCCGATTCTGACAGGCGCGTGCGAGTAAACGGCTTTTTGTCCGATTTTACGATTAAGCAACTGAATGAATGACAAAGTTTATTTAACTGAATGTATTTTAATGACATTACAACATCGATGCTGTATAAGGAACCGTATGAAATGGAAAAAAGTTCACAATAACAGGTCACCGGAAGTGTATCAGCATGGGAAAAACACTAGCTCGGCATATACCCTATAGGAACCAGGAGAGCCAAATAATGTTTCAGATAAAGAAGACTGTGCGGAATTAACCGCATCTGGGATGCCTGATGCTCAAAATCTTGATCAATCTTTGATCTAATGATCAAAATCGATTTATCTGTAAAACACCAGCCACTGAAAACCAACCACTTTAAACAGTACATATATTCTAATAAATATGCAGTAAAACAGTGGAAACTGCTTAATTAATTAGATTTAAAAAAGAGATGAGCCATTCTGATATCTGAAACCTGTAGTTTTTAAGACGGTAACAAAGTTTAAAGATTAAAATTACAATTAATGACCATTTGCAGGCTGCACTGTAAACTCTTAATCTTTTATTAGTCTTTATTAAATGATTCTTGCCAGACAAGATCTTTTAGTATATAAAGTCATTTTCTTCTTTGATCCATACACAGTATAAAACAAACATAGTGTAACAAATCAACACTGTAAAGAGCTAAGTAAAGCAATTAGCATAAAGCATGAGTTACTCAAAATGCATAATGTCATTATTCATAGTAACATTTAAACACAATAGTTAGAATCAATAATATCCACTTACCATAACTCGCCTAATGTATTTACTAAAAGTAATCTAGTTTGGTGTTTTCAGCAATGGAATTAATTTTACACATTTAAAGATCTAAATAAAGACTTGGACAAATGCTGAAGACTGTAGTCATACTGTAAACAACAGTGTACAGCATATGCAGTATCTATTTTTGCAAACAAAATGGTTACATGGCACATGCACATCCTAAAAAGTGTTTGTGAACTTCATGTATATTGTAATATATCAGTTTAATTCTCTTCCTGCAGTATATTATATGAAGCTTTGTTACATTTACTGAAATTCACAACAGCTGCAATTTTATTAACAAAATGCTGTAAAAATGCGGCAGTAAAAATCGGTTCCATTTGGTTTGGTGTTAATTTAAGTTAAATCTGTAAAAGATGAAAATTCGCTGCTATAATTATGGTGTTCTGGCATCCACAGCTGTCTTTTTTCATTAAAATGTCTTTTTTTTTTTACAGTGGCATTTCTGTGTTCATTTATGGCTAGTATCAAAACAATACATCTAGAATTATCCACAGAAGAATGCCGAAAATGACAACACCAACGATAACAGTACAAGCAACACGATTTTTTTGCCAAAAATCTCCACCGAATCTGTGTCCACTGTGTCCTCTGGTGGGGAAGAGAAAATCTTCTCCATTCTGGTATGTGTATGTACGTGGAATTCCATAATCTTTCGGAACAAAATATGAAGCACATTTTATATGAAATACAATCTTTTTATCTCTTAACATTTAGGAATTGTATAATTAATACATTTTGATATAACATTGCAGAAGAATCATAGAGAAGAATTTAAACTTGGAATACTTACTTTGCAAGTAATATGAAGTCAGATTCTAAATTGGAAATAAATATAATAAAAATGTATGAATTAAAAAAATATAAAGAATAAAATATCTTTTAGAGACAACAATTGTAATTTTTAAACTTCCAGTTAATTCAATAACACTAGATAAATAATCTACAACAGCATCTCCAAAAATGACAAAAAATAAATCAAACTAAATAAAGAATGCATCAAAATCATAAAAAACACAAAATTTTGTTATATATATTTTTAAGTAAATTGTGGTTGAGAAAATGCCATGACAATAGCCATGATGATATGCAGACCTACCTTGGACTTGATGTACCATGCAAGTTTCTTGATTGCATCTATATTCTTCTGACAATTCATGAACCCTTCATCCTCGTTGAACAGAAAGTCGACTAGATATGTGTTCTCTCTCTTTATAGCATTGTTGCTGTCTGGTATGGTTTTCTCAGGGTCAATTGTAGGATAAAGCACAGCAATGATGACTTGTTTGTCAGCTGCAAGATAATTCAAATGCACAGTAAATAATCAGTAAATAAATTGTGGTTTATCGTGAATCAAGCTTTAAATTGGTAAGTGACCTTGCACAAGCATAAGAGTCCTGATTGCAGCATCAATGTCAGTTCCAGCACGAGAAGTAATGAGGCAGAAATACAGTATGAAACCACAATGCTCAAGGATAGTGACCTCCTTCAGGCCATATACTTCCTTATGAAGACGTCTCTGAAAATCTCCTATGAACTTATCCATTGTTCAGCCTGTGTACAAAATAAAAGTAAAAGGATAAACTGGTTTAGAGTATAAAGAGTACAATTTTAAAATGCACATGAAAACAGCACTTCAAAATATCTTACATATTGCAATTTTATGCATACAAAGTTTTAGTACAGTCCTTAAAGCATTTATACTCTGCAGTAGCCTACAATATCACTGCTTGGCCTTTGACACAACTGCACAGTGATGGGAGGGGCTGTGTTCAAAAGAGGGAAACAGTCTAATAATAATGAAACTACACTGTAAAAAGTCATTTTGTGGCCTAGTAGATTTCATTAATATTAATATGTACACTTTATTTAATTAAATTAATTTCCTGATTTTAGGGCATTTTTTTTGCTTTGAAACTAATTTAAAAATGTCTGTAATAAAATCTAATCAATTTTATTATAAGAATTTAGCTGTTATTTTTTAATAGTTTCAGAAAGAGAAAATATTAATTAAATCCAACGTGATTTTAATAGAAGAATTCAGATGTTATTTTTGATTAATTTCAGAAAGAGAAAATGATAATTAAATCCAACGTGATTAAAATGAGCATTTTCAGATTAGCCAGGGGCACACAAGTCGCCGAGGACCAGCTGCCCTCGCCGTGTACACGAGTGATGAGCGCCCGTCATGACCTGGAGGTGGACATGTCAGCAATTTCCAAAGGACATTTAAACATACGCACAATCTTTAGAGATTAACAGCGGATTTGAGTTTTAAACAACATTCTCGCATGAACAACCGTCAAAACTTTATTTCATGGTACATTTAGAGCAATATTTGATCATTGGATTGGTTCTGTTCAGTGTGAGATTGAATCGGATTGAACCGTCTTTGGATTGAACTGTTTGCTGGGAGATCGGAAATCTTTTTCGCACGTGCTTTAAAGCTTAGTCATCAACATGTAATAAGTGTATAGTGTAAATGCGTGTGACTGAATTATAGTGAAATGCTAATCAATCGTGTTGGTAATTACACAAAAATGCAATCGGTTTCGGGTGGGATCCGACTCTTACAAATCACTTAAGTGAGCCGATTCCTAGAACCGAACCGAGTCACTCGACTCAAACAATGCCGACTCGCTTCACTAGACAACGTGGAGATGTCGTGGTCTCATCCAAACGGATTTATCGGTAAGTGTTGAAATGTCCAACTTTGTTAATTATATAATCGTTATATATTTCTGTATAGCATGTAATTCACCAAGTAACTTTAGCTTCTTTTGTCACGCTGTTTAGCGCGCCTATTAAACGAAGTTACCAATTCACTATATTACTATATTATACCAAAACACTATATCACTATAATTATAGTCACATCAGCAGCAGCACGTGCGCTATGAGTGAAAAGATTAGAACGCGTGTTTGTAACGTTAATGCTAATTTCGTGGTATTAGAGAGTGTTTGAGTTTTTAAAAAGGTAATCTTCTGTTAACTTACTGTTAACTGTGTTCTGTTTCAGCACAGCATTGAGTTAAAGTGACCACAGAATAAAGTAAGCAAGGTAAGAACTGGCCTTCACTTCATTATAAACCTCATTATCAAACCAAAACAAAAATGATATTGTCTAACACTATTTACTAATTACAACTTTTTGTATAGTGTCAGAGGCAGAGGAGACACATCAACCAGCAAGTGTGTAACTTATCAGGAAAATGACTGACTGAATGGATGACTGTCTAGGTTGCAAGCTGGACATACATGTTACAGTTAAGTATTTCAGCTACAACATACTGTTAAATCACAGTAACCATCTTGCCATTAAATGTAACTTCACAGTAAAGTATATTTAATTCTACAAGAGAATACGGTGAAATCACAGAAATGGGCCTTACTATCTACCTTGACGTCACATATGGCTGTAATTTCACTGTAAGTAAGTGTAAAACAAATCACAGTGGCTTACTGGGAAAGTAATACAATTATTAGTCAGTAATTTACTGTTAATTAGGGGTCAAATATTTTACAATGTATCAATAAAACTCGTAAACATTTTTCTGTCATTCTGTTTTTTAAGGTGAGCGCTGAATTTAAGAGAGAAGCCACTCTGCACCGTGGATCTTCACAGCTGCTGAGGAGCTCTTGGAGTAAGACAGAGATCTGAGACTAAAGGTAGAGTTTATGATGTTTATCATGTTTACAGTTTCTGACTGTATGTCATAACATGATAACAGATTATTAACATATTTTCTCTTTTATTAATTTTTTTTTCTTACTGTTGCTCAATGGAATTGGACAATGAAGAATCGACAAGAACTGAACGGCTTGTGAGGGCAGTAAAGTTGACCTGAGCAGGGGCCTTCTACAGGGGACCGCCTAAAGATACTGGCATCATCATCATCATCATTGAAGGTGTTAAAGTTCTTATAGACCTCATCTTTACCAGACTCAGGCAAACTCTGCTTTCACTCTGCCCAAAGCCCCAGCTGGACTGTTTTGGTGGCCCAGGGTATCTGATCAGGCCCCGGAAGTGACTGTGGAAACTTGACTGGCCCTGGCTCGCATTGGCACGCTAACTTAAGTTGCGAGAGTGAAAACACGGCTCTTGACTACATTCCCAGAGCTTGTGTCCACCTGGGTTTGACCTATGCATTTTAACTGTGACAAAGAAAAATGTTTTTACAAGTGACTGTCTGGTTAACACTGGAAGATATTAGAGGGTAGTATACCCATAAACTGCTGTGTCCTCTTTGCTTCAATGAATCTGCATTATTCTGGCAAATAATACCTTTCATGCATTAAATCAGATAAATTTCACTCTAAGACTATTGTTTTAAATAATATTGTTTAATGTCCAGTTGTTTGAAACTGCTGTTTAAAAAAAGATGATCAAAGTCCTTGTTAAGATGATCAGTTTGTTTATATGTACATGTTTTATTGTGTATTATATGACGTATTGTCTATTATAAGATTGTTGTTACTCTGTATTGTGGCTCCACACTGCTGAACAGGCTCCACTAATTTGAGCTAAATTGAATTAAATTTTACTCAATCCATACTTGTTGAGTTTAATTAATATTATTGCTTGTAATCTGTTGCCTCAATTTTATTGTGTAGATATAAAGCATTATTTTCTAGAGCTGATGACCAGGCTTCACACATTTCATGTGAAATTTAAATAAAAACATTGAATAGTTTTCATTAACATCGTGTCAGTTTTTCTGTTCAATTTAATTAATATTTTTGTTTAAAATTTGCTAATTTCTTTAAGTAGTTTTTGCTTACTCAATTTAAATAACTAATTTTAAATAAGCTTATTTGATTAATTGTTACTCAATCCATATATGTTGAATTTAATTAATAATATTGCTTGTAATCTGTTGCCTCAAATTTATTGAGTAGATATGGGGTATTAATTTTTACAGTGTAGGCTACTAAAAAAATAGTACACCCAAAATCATAAGTTTGTCATCATTTACTCCCACCGAATATTCTGGTTCTGAACATTTACACAAAACACAAAATAAGATGAGTAGTTTAACACTATTTTATTATACCTTTACTATTTTGACTACGTTATTTTTTTAAAAATAGATACATGTCTACATTTACTATATTTTAAATACACAAAACTTTTCTTGCCATATTACTGATTTTTATTATTTCGAAAAAAAAAAACAAAAAAAAAAAACGTCTCAAGTCAAGGTATAATCATGACCAATATTGTTTACGTTATCTCCACCAGCTTGTAGAACAAGGAAATCTTACTGTTTGGCGGTACCCTACAGCGAACAGATAACCTCTCTCCCTCTCTCTATCTTGGATTAATATTTAACCTGTGTTGCAGCACTGGACTGTGTTCAAGCTTGGGGAGAGCAAGTTGAGCAACTTGATTGTTGTAGAAAAAATGTTAACTCTTTTTAAGATAACTCATTGAAGCTTGATATTTTAATTTTGATTTGTTAATTACAGAATACTATAGGCTAGTTTGTTATACAGTTTGTTATAGGGTTGATCTGTGATAATGCACTGTCATACCTCATAAACACATTTGCACAAGTCTATTACTTGGCATACACTTTACAGTGGTATATTTAGGAGCATTTTTGGAAGTGAATTAAAGTAAAACAAAGTAGGTTACTTACTGGTTTCAATCTTGAGATGGAGAGAGGTTTGTGCTGCTGCTTGACGTTTGAACATGAGGACAATGAGTTACTGTACTTTCATTACTTTCATTTTCTTTTTGTTCAAGCTTGACTTTTACTTTCATATTCAACCTCCAGTAATTGGTCAGTACAGCTACTGATTTACAGCATCAGAATTTTAATAGCCTTAGCCAGAAAGTGAAACTTTATTAAGTTATTTATAGCCTTTGATTCAAACAGAAAATTGTTACTTAAAATTATTTTTCTTATGCTAATCAGCCTAAACATAAATGTTAAAAACTGTACAAAGGCTACATTTGGTCATTAATGTAATAGAATATAAATTATATTTATTAATATATGTGATAAAGTTTTCTTTTAGTTTTATTGCCTTTTTCACTCTTTCACTTCAATTCAAGGTGATGGAGTTGAGTGCGGCTTAGATAATTTTGATAATAGGTAATATCTGCTGTCAGAGGCTTTCAGTCATTTTAACATGGCTCATCATCTTTCAGCAAGTCAGTGAAAACTAGTTCAGCTGTCAGTTAAATAGGGTTTGTCAAATAATTAATTTCTCAGAAGGCCAACTAAGTTTAGCTAAACCTGTAAATAGTAAAAGAATAAGACTATATAATGGTGTCAAATTATAAAAAAAAATCTAATTTTTCTCATTCAGATATGCTTGTTCTGAGCTGTAAAGCAGGGTTGTGACTTTTCCTTTTTAACTGCTATCAAAATTAGGCACGTTCATACTGTGGTGTGTGGACAGCCTGCTGCTCAACTTGGAGAATGACTGAAGGGAGAGGGTTAGTAACACACAGACACAAATTTACACCTTGAAAATAGCAGATCAACTATATAAAATCTCATTTATTTTTTGTTTTATTTATTTAGGATTATATTGTCCAACATGTTATTTTTCATCTGACTCTTATTAGATAGGTCTAGCAAATGCAATAACCGGCCAGTGGAGATGGATTGATGGAAAGCCATACGTCATGAACGGCAGGCATGTAAAAGATTTATTACTCATTTACAGTCTTTCAAATTCCAAAGTTTTACCATAATTTTTACTATCTTTGAAACATATTTTGCAACTTTTGTGAATGTCAAAGTTGTCTCCTGATTAAAAGATATAATCGACATTACCTTAGATATTCAGCCAACACACTTAAGTCTTAGCCTGAAAGTTAACCTGCCCTGGACCAGGCTACTTTACCAGCATAAGTTGCCAGAGTAACTGAGTTTGAAGTATTGTAAATTTTATTTATGAAACAGAATCCGCATTATTAAACCTGACTTACTAAAATAAGCCTGGCTTTTTCTGTAAGCTTGGTTCATGGAACAGGCCCCAGGAGAACCAAATAATGTTTCAGATAAAGAGGACTGTGGGGAATTAACCGGATCTGGGAAGCTGAATGATGCCCGATGCCCAAAACCTTTCCAATTGATCTGTAATGCTTCAGCCACTGAAAACTAACCAGTTTAAATAGTACATATATCGTAAGACATATGGAGAAGTGAAACAGTGGAAATTGCTAAATTCACTGGATTAAAAAAGAGATGTGCCATTCTGACATAAAACTAATTCACTTTACAAGAGTGATTATTATATGCATAGAAATAATATTAAACATCCACTTGGCATTCAGCATAACATATTTATTTAAAACTCATACAACACGCAACATTCAATTGTTAAAATAAAACAATAAGTGATCATTATAAATTGTATAAGACTTTAAGTGCTAAAAACTGTCCAACTAATAAATGGGTAAAACTTTGTGGTGTTTAAGACAGCAGCAAAGTGTAAAGATTATAAATGACAATTAATGACCATTTGCAGGCTACACTGTGAACTCATAATCTTTTATTAGAGTCTTTATTAAATGATTCTTGCCAGACAAGATCTATTAGTATATAAAGTAATTTTCTTCTTTTACCCATACACAGTATAAAACAGACATAGTGTAACAAATCAAAATTGTAAAGGGCTAAGCAAAGCAATTAACAAAAAAGCACGAGTTACTCAAAAGGCATTTTGTCACTTTGTCCTAAAGTGTTTGTGAACTTTGTGTTTATTGTAATATACACTCTCTGAAAAAAAAGGTACACGGTGGTACAAATAATGTTTCTAGAGGAACAGTTTTGTACCTTTGTAAAAGTTGTACCTTAATTGTACAGAAAATACCTCTTATGATACTGTTCTGTACCTTTTATGGTACAACTCAAATGAAGGTAAACAATTGGTCCCATATAGAAGGTACAAAAGTATTGAACATCTCCTTTATTACAATATTTATGACAATAAATATTACTGGAAAGGCTAAGTGATTTTATGAATAATTTCCATATTAAAACATGAATCATCATTTAAATCATATGTTTAAAGGGCCATGACACCCCCTCTTTCGGTTAAAGTCTACTTCAGAATTTTTTCAAAAGATGCCTGATTAATGGGCGTGGAGCTCCGCGAGCATCGGGCAGTAGTGGGCGTGGCCAGCAGGGGAGCAGGGGAGCGAAAAACTGTTGTTGACAGTTAGCTCACAAAATGAGACACAAAGAGGAGACGCATGAGTTTATAGTTTACAAAGTTAAAATGCAAAGAAATGAACAGTGATTTAATGCCCTGCTACATTTGTTATTCGTAATTTCATATACAGACAACAACAATTTATATAATTATAAAGATGTGTGTTCATGTAAACCCTATAAATGAGGACTTCTCCCTCAATCCCCGTATCCAGCAGACTCAGTGCAGCAGGTCTCCTGACCTGTCTATTTTAACCATTAGCCCTGCTGGTAATCTGGAGGATTTAGGCAAACACAGCAGCACAGTGATGTGTCTGAATGTAAACGAACTCCTGATAAAAGACAGTGTCCGCCGTTCTCTAATTCTCGTGCTGCTCTCCCGACAAAAATGCTATCAGCACGCACATAGCTTTGCTGTATGATCGGCTTTGACAAGATCGCGGGGGAAAACATGCAACAAACCCCGTGGATGATGGAAACAAACGCATATGAGCCTTCATGAACGGCTAAATACTGTGCCGTGGTTTCCGTGTCTCTCAGCTCGGGCTTAACACTGGCAGATATGGCAGGTCTCATGAATAATTAAGCAGCCGCCTCTTCTCATAGGATAAGAAAACTCCGCTATGAATAATAATGAGAAACCGAAGCGTCATCATTGCACTTGCAGTTCTGCGCTACGTCGCCGATTTTGATCCCGCCCCAAAAATCATTTTAAACCCGGAAGCTGAAATTAGCTGACAAAAGCTCAAAATTATCCAGTTTTCCCCACAATTAAAGCTGACAGGTGCTAACATTGTCTTAACTGATGCTCAACACACACACATCTGTTAATACAAAAAAAAAAGTTCTCCGGGGTGTCCTGAACCTTTAAAGAAACTCATAAACATTAATTATTAAGTTATATAATACAAAACAACTGGGAAAACAAAACTATAGCTATTGTAAACTAAACATTTAAGCTTTTTTAATAAATATTTGGTAAGCATTTCCTGATAAATACATTTTCATTATTGCTCTACACACCTTTTGGCATTTGCTTTCCACTATGCACGTGAACTGGCAAAATTCCTGCATATGCAGTGTTGATGCAGATATTTTAGTTTTGTAAAGCTAATCAAACATTGCGCACACCTCATTACAATACTTTTTAAAATTTCGCTATTTTAAAATTAAGTCAATTAAATAAACTGTTAAGTCATTACAAAGGTATTGTGTGAAAATTGGAGAAAATAAATGTTATATATTGTAGATGTAGAATGTATTTCTGTAACGTTTGTAAAAAAAATGTTGTGAAAAGTTTAACAAAAAAAACAGATCTTTGATTTATGCTAAAGTATATTTTATTCTTTATTGTAAATGGAAAAGGGGCATTTACACAAAAATAAACTTTTTTAAAAACATAGTTTAGTGTAATAGATTTTTTTATATTTACTGAAAATAAATTGACGTAATTTTGGATAAAGCAAAATGCCTTTAAATAGTTCCTGAAGAAACACATTTAACACTGTTAAGGTACAAGGTGTCTTGTCACTGTAGTGGTACCTTCATAGATCAGATTTGTACCTTTGATGAAGGTCCAATATTGTGTCTTCAGGTTTTAAAAACCAAAGGTATATTTTGGTATCCCATGGTACAAATAATGTCCTAAAGGTACAAACTGCAATGGTACTGCAATTTGTTTCTTTGTCTTAAGGTACAACTCTTTTCCATAAAAAGTTATCTGCCCCAGTGACAAGGGTTTGTACCTTCTTTGGTACCACATTGTACCATTTTTTTCTGAGAGTGTATCACAAAAACACACTTACCTTCAGTTTAATTCTCTTCATGCAGTTTATTATATGAAGCTTAGTAACAATTACTACTAAAATTCACAACTGCTGAGATTTTAACTGCAAAGGGCTGTTAAAATGCTGCAGTAAAAATCAATTTTGGATTTTGGAGCGAATTCAGAATTCACTGAATTCATTTATAGTTTTTCTCATCAGTTATGTAAAGTGTTTTATGCTACATGTAATTTTGTAGAATAAAATGTTGTGTTTTACCATGATGGTTAGTATAGCCTGAAAGACACCTATGCTTATTTAGCTTTTTTTTCTAAGCTGTTTGTAATTAGCTTTGGTTTATCATTTGACTTTTATATATTAGTGTTTCAATAACTTATGAGTTAGTGATTTATGGTGGTTTGTTGTTAAAGTTAAATCTGTAAAAGCTGAAAGTATGCTGCTATAATTATGCTCTTCTGGCATCCACAGCTGTCTTTTTTTTTCATAAAAAGTCATTATTTTTTAGTGTAATTTCTTTATTCATTTTGATAGCTAGTATCTTAAAGAATAATATAGGATTAATCCAGCAATAGTGCCAAAAATGACAAAACCGATAAAAGCAAATGCAACACGATTTTTTCTGAAACAATCCACAATTCCATTAGATCCATCTTGTTGTCTTCCTGGGTTTAAGGGAATTGCTTCTTCATCCTGATATGAGTGTGTACGTGGAATTCCATGATCTTTTGGAACAAAATATGAAGCACATTTTATATAAAAAGAATTTTATAATTAATACATTTTGATATAATGTTGCAGGAGAATCATAGAGAAGATTTTAAACTTGGAATACTTGCCATGCAAATAATATGAAGTCAGATTCTGAATTGGAAATAAATGTAATGAAATAATAGTATTATTACAACAAAATGGATAAAATCTGGAAAAAATCCTTGTTTAGAGAATGCAACCTCCAATTAATGCAATAACATTTGAAAAATAATCTACAACAGCATCTCCAAAAATGGAATAATAAATAAATTAAGAGGATGCATCAAAATCATTAAAATATATATAAAACTTTGTTTATTTTTATTAATAAATTATAGTTGAGAAAATGCCATGACAATAGCCATGTTGATAAGCAGACCTACCTTGGACTTCATGTACCTCGCAAGTTTCTTGATGGCATCTTTATTCTTCTGACAATTTATGAACCCTTCATCCTCGTTGAGCAGAAAATCCACAAAATGTGTGTTCTCTTTCTTAATAGCATTGTTTGTGTCTGGTATAATTTTGTCAGGGTTAATTGTGGGATAAAGCACAGCAATGATAACCTGTTTGACAGCTGTAAGGCAATTTAAAGTGCACTGTTAATTGGATCATACAAAAATTGTAAATATTGTGTCTTATTGTGAATTTCAGCTTTAAACTTGTATATTACCTGCAACTTCTTTAAGATTGTTTATTGCAGCATCAATGTCAGTTCCAGCACGAGAGGTGATGAGGCAGAAGTACAGTATGAAATCACAATACTCAATGGAAGTGGCCTTCAGGCCAGATACCTCCTTACGAAGATTCTTATGGAAATCATCTATAAACCTATTCATTGTCTGACCTGTGCACAAACGTAAAAAGATAGATCAAAATTTGAAATAGATATCATTTTAAAAAGGTCACATGAAAACAGCACTTTAAAATATCTTACCATTATTATACACACAAAGTTTTAGTACGGTGTTATTATAAATACATTTCTTAAGACATTCATACTCTGACACAACTGCACACCCACATAGCAAAATATATCTGGCCCAGCTCTGGCCCACACAATCAGCTTTTGCTTGGCCCACATACCGCAGTGGATTACAATACATGACTGGACCAAGTCTGGCCTCCAGACAAGGGCAAAACATGGACCATATCTGGGCCAAGTCTCAGCCAAATTAATAACACATAACTAAGCCTGAACTGGCCACGACTGTAATGAAATTGATAAACCAATGAATGATGGTTTGGAAAAGTCAAGGTTTTAAGTAATACCGTTTCCAAGATATGTGTACGATTTTATTATTTAGGCTTTTATTTATTTTATTATTTTAGTTTTTTTAGGACAACACTATCTCCAGCAGAAAAGAGATCCAAAAATGTTGTTTAACTGGTAAAGAAATCGGTGTTCGTGAAACACAAAGACAGCAAAAGTCAATCATTTATTTGAATAATTTAGCATGATATGTTTACTTTTTCAAAATATTTTAAATGTTTCCCAAAATAAAATAAATATTTAGTTCAAAGGGGAAAAAAGTTTTTGTACATATTGTACACAAGAACACATTTTAGAGCAGTAATCACAATACTGTAAAACCGTGATATTTTTTTAATCCAAGGTTGTCATACTGTCAGAATCTCACCGGCCCATGCCTACATTGCACTTTAGGTGTGCTTTAGGCATGCTTTTTCTCAAAGTGACCTGATTGGAAGAATTTTTTTCTTTATTTAAAAATAATAAAAATGTATTGTTTGGCCCACATGCTGTATGCCAGTACTGGATAAATGCCTGCTGTGCCAGATTTATGCCAGATCTGGGCCAAAATTATGTGCTATCTGGGTAGTGGAGGGGCTGTGTGCAAAATAATATACTTATAGTTTACTCAAAATGACAATTTCATTACTCGCTCTGAACATTCTTGTTCTGAACGTGTTTTTCTGCTGAACACGAGTAGATGAAAACTTTTTAAAATATGCCTGTAATTAAAACAGTTGTAGTATTTCTACTACGTCTACTTTTTTATTAGACACGTACGTGTGTGTTTAAAATATTTAAATACACACGCGATACTTTTTTAGCGCTATTACTTAATATTTTTGTTTCGAAAAATAAAACGTCGCGTAAAGGTATAATCATGACCAGTATTGTTTACATTATCTGACGCCGCAAATATTATCTGATGTTTATTCTGAGAATGGCCCCAGGGCGCTTATTGTCGCCTGCTCCACCAGCTTGTTGCACAATGAAATATTTTATTATTGCTTTGGGCGGTACCCTATTGCGAACAGAGGACCTCTCTTTCTCTCTCTATCTTGGATTAATAATTAGCTTGTGTTGCAGCAGCACTCTGGACTCTTTTGAAGCTTGTGGAGATCAAGTTGAGCAACCTGATTGTCGTGGAAAAACAAAGTGAACTTTTTAAAGCTAATTAATTTCAGCCTGATATTTTAATCGATTTGGTCATGAGAGATGAGCGCTCTAAACAGTTTTTTTCAGGCTCGATCGGTAATGATGCACTTTCATACCTCATAAACACATTTGCACAATGGTAATACTTAGCACACATTTTACAGTGGTATATTCGCGATTTTTTGAGAATTTAATTAAAATAAATCAAAGTAGGCTATGTTACTCACCGATTGTCATCTTGAGATGCAGAGAGAGGTTTGTGTTGCTGCTTGTGGTTTGAATCCTGGATCATATGAGTCACTGTGCAGATGCTTTCACTTTCTTTTTGTTCACTTTCGTAGGCAAAGCTAAAAGAACAGCTTCAGCACAGCTACTCTAGGTTATAGTGATTGTGAGTGAGTATAAGTGATTCATTGATAATTAGGCATATTGGCTATAATAATAATAATAATGATAATGATAATAATAAGGGTATGTGCTAAGTCAACTAACACAGAAAGGCTACATTTGCTCATTAATGTATTAGAATATACATTATATTTAATAATATAGCCTATGTGATGGTTTTCCTCTAGTTGTATGCCCTTTTCACCCTTTCATTTCAACTGAGGTGATGGAGACGTGACCGAGGCTTAAAATAGATCATGTTGAAAATATCGATCATAAGTTAAATTTGGGTCTGTTTTTAAGCTCAAGCTGCGGCTGCGTTTTTGTCCCCAGCGTGTTCAATAGTAGATATATTATTTGTGACAGCGCCACCAAGTACGTTGTACAGAGCAATGTCGCTAGATGGCGCCAGTGCACATAGACTAAGAACCAGTACAGTTTAACTAGTAGAAGAAGAGTGGTTGTTGTCGTCTTAAACTTCCGGGCATGGCGGAGAAAAAGATAGCTGGTATGTGTGCTTTCCATATACGCCTCTGTAAACAGTTGGTTGATAACTGTGCAGAGTTAAATTAAACATAGCCTAACAGTTATAAATAATGAATCGCAACGTTTGTTTCTCATTGTTAGCTGTAGCCTACACATGTAAACAGCTTAGCTTTTCATTCCTCTGCCAGTCCGCATCTCTGATCATGTATGTCCGGTTGTACATAACGTACGTAACTTATATGCTGTCTGTCTTCAGTTCGCTCGCAGGACCCGGGCCAGCGGCGGGTGCTGGACAGCGCTACGCGGCTGCGCCGTTTGAGCAGACAGCTCGAAGCGCTCGAGAAAGACAATTTCCAGGACGATCCTCACGCGAGTCTCCCGCAGCTTGTCAAGCGGCTGCCGCAGTTCGACGAGAGCAACGAATCCGGTAATGAATGGAGTCGGTGTTGTGCACCAACCGCTTCCATCCTGCACGCATTGAACCTTACTTTAAGGCAGGGGTGTCAAACTCAGTTTCTGGAGTTCCAACTCTGCTTCAACACACTTACCTGTTGCTCACGTTTCAAACAAGCCTAAAGGACTCAATTAGTTTGATCAGGTGTGTTTAATTCCAACCCTGATTAAACACACCTGATCAAACTCATTTATCTAATTAGTTGACTAATTGACTAATAGTTTACTGTGCAGAGCTGCGGCCCTCCAAGAACTGAGTTTGACACATGTGCTTTAAGAAGTGCGTTCATCTCTGTTTCTGACTCTTTCTGTTGTTCTTGTCTGCTGGATGTTGTTTTCAAGGCAAGCGGAGGAAGAAGACGAGGGGGGACCATTTTAAACAGAGGTTTCGCAAAAACTTCCAGACTCTTCTAGAGGAAGAGGTGAGGCGTTTGTCACTCATAGTTCAGCATCACAAAGGAAATAGCAAATACTTTTTCGTGAGCCAATGTCATAAACAAGCTCTCTGTTTCACACTTTGCAAAATAATCCCTCTCTCACACACACACTCACACGTAGACATCGTTCATAGGTTTCTGTTGTTTCTATACTGTGCTACTGTTATGTCACTCTACCCAAACCACATACCTAATCCCAACCCTCCAAAAATGGACAAAGTATAATAACTTTCTCCATTTTTACTTTCTCTGGAAAAAGACAACAATTATGCAATGTCATAAGTCACCTTCTGCTTGTAATAACTGTGTCATACACATGTATTTTACAATTGTACAAATTTGTCTTCTGATACGTCATGCAAATGTACACACACACACACACACACACACACACACACACACACACACACATACACACACATTAACAATGGAGTGACCTACAATTCCATATTACATTAACACAATCAAATTTAAAATAGTTATAACTATTCATTTATTTTCTTTTTGGCTTAGTCCCATTATTAATGTGGGGTCACCACAGTGGAATGAACCACCAACTTATCCAGCATATGTTTTACGCAGTGGATGCTCTTCCAGCTGCAACCCATCACTGGGAAACATCCACACACACTCATTCATACTCACACACTTCGGACAATTTAGCTTACCGTATTCACCTATACAGCATGTCTTTGCACCCAGAGGAAACACTCGCAAACACATGGAGAACATGCAAACTCCACACAGAAATGCCAACTGACCCAGCCGGTCTTGTTGTGAGGTGATTGTGCTACCTACTGCGCCACTGTGCTGCCCCAGTTATAATTACTCATTTAAAGTAAAACAATTATTTTAGGTTTACATATGTCTTTTTTTAGTGTCAGAGAGAGAAATATGTATGTATGTATGTGAGAGCACTAATTCACAGACTGAATTATGCCACTGGCTCTACTTGTGGTACACCTTTAGCTTTGCAGCTCTGTTTGTAACTGATTGTTGCAGGAACTCTCAGTTGTGGGTCTGTTTTCAAAGGTTTGCCTGGGGTCCGTTCTTCGTACCTCGCTTAAATGATCTAAGATGATTTGGCAGATCCTGGATCTTTTAATCTTGATAACTGATATCTCGCTAATTTGTTTCTTCAAACAAGTTCGCGAATCAGATTAGAATGTCTGGATGAACTGATCTGAGATCGCTGCGTGTGTTATGAAGGACAGATCTATCAATCCTCGAAATCATGATCAGCAATGCAACGATTGGCTGACGACATAGCAGCGTATTGACATCATCTGATTAATATTCAATTATCCATGTGAGCAAAATTACATCAAATTAGCAGTATGGTTTGTTAAATATGACACGCAAGAACTTTCCACATTTGTTGTGAGCTGCAGGCTTTACACTTTCATTTGTCAAGACAAGAGTAATCATCATGTATTTCAATGCAAATCAATGTAGTTCTACATTTAGAAAAGATTTTCTTTATAATAGTAGCCGTTTTTTAATCGGTGTAAAGAATAACTGGTTGTTTACAAAAGCATTTTCATATTGGTAAAGGTGTCTGCAACTTTTGTGAAGTATCAAATCACTGGCATATTAACTATCAAAACATGTTTATGACTGCTGAAATGTATTATTGCTTTAAAAAAAAGTCACATATTGTACTAAAGCGATCTAAAAAGTTCATATCAATAAGTTTTCTCTTTGCACCACCAGATGGCAGTCTTTGTACTTTCATTTCGAGGGTGCAGATTGCATAAGTTTTATTAATATGTATAACTTCATTTATTTTATTAATGACTATAGCTTTATATATAGTTAAAAAATATGTACCATTTTCCCAAGTGTATATAACTACTACTGTCAGAAAATATCAGAATTCGGAACATACTTTCTGTATTATCTTTGCTTGAACTGAGCCGATCTAATCTTGTTTATATGAATTGAACCTGCTCCCGATCAGGTTTGACCTAGCAGAACTGTTGCCATGACAACAACTCTCGGATCAGCTCTGAAGAACGAAACGATCCTAGTTCGTGTCAAATCGTCAATATCCAAATCCAGCTAACTGAGTACTCCACGTACGAAGAACGAACCCCTGTGTGTAGAACCACAGCGATCAAGCATTCTACATGGTTTTAGTTTATAATTTCAATATTAATCACCATTGGTGAAATAATATGGTACATTGTACTTCTTGATAAATGCAATTCATTTATTCTTTCTTTTTTTTTAAATCCAGGACTTAAGTGTTAGTGAGGGTCCAAACTATCTGACTGCCTGTGCGGAGCCTTCTAAGATTCCTCAGCGTCATTTCTGTGCAGTGTGCGGCTTCCCTTCAAACTACACCTGTGTGTCGTGTGGTGCTCGCTACTGCTGCGTCCGATGTTTAGGAACACACCATGAGACCAGGTAATGCACTCAGTCACATATGTGTGGGTGGAGGAAACAACAGTACTTCAACAGAGGTCAGATAATAAATGGCATATGTGACCTATGAACGCAAAACCAGTCTTAAGTTGTAAGAGTATATTTTTGGCTACACTCTTTGTATGAGTCAAAGTGATTGATATTCCTGTGTGCAAAAAGCATTAGAATATTAAGCAAAGATCCATTGTTTTTACGTTTTGTACATGTTTAGATTTTCTCAGAATTTTATCCAATTTTGTTCTTTTGGCCCTCAGAGTTCAGATATTTTAAATTGTTTGTATTTTGGTCTAATATGGACCCTTTTCACAAGACTGTTATGACAAGTTTAACGGTCATCATAATCTTAAATCCTTAAAAGTTTTTAATATTTTTATTTTATTTATTTTTTTTTTTTATCTATGAACAATTATGCAGGGGCATTGCTAGACACAGCTCCCCTTAAAAAAAAAAATAAATAAAATAAAAAAAAAAAATATATATATATATAAAAAAAAAAAAAAAAAAAAAAAATATATATATATATATATATATATATATATATATATATATATATATATATACACAAAAGAGTATATGTAGTTATAAATAAATAACAGCGTTATTGTTATTATACAATTACCATTCTAAATAAATGAATGAATTCTAAATGTAACTGGAAAACTATCTAAAGACACAACTGGAGTGATGCTAAGATAATTTAAGAAATCTTTTGCATGAATATTAATTTTAATAGAATAAAAATCTATAGACAATAGAAAACAAGAAAAGATGTTTTATAGAATTATCTGTTGTGTATTGTCTTAGACCCAACTCATGGCCGAGAATTCTTTTTTCTAACCTCCCTGATTCGTCATCCCTCCTTTTTACTTCATGCTAAAAATCTATCAGGAGGCATGCTTAGTCTAAATAAGATCACCATTATAATATTTAGACTTTGTTTTGTTGAAAAACCCACCTCAAAAACACAGTTTCACAATGCATGAGCGGCACAGATATTTTTTAGGCATGCATGTTCTCAACCGGGACTTACACCGGGAGCAGAGTCGCGTGTCAGCGTCAATCAGGAGCGGTGCATGAGGCATGCGGGTACGTTTTTTTTTTTTTTTTTTTTTCTCTGCACACGCTCAGTTTGCTTTTTGATTAAACTACATTGCTTTCATCAGCATAGGTTCAGTTGCTCATAGAGAATAACGTCTTTATTCTGGGATTACCACTGTCAATAAATACACTTGCTTTTAAAGTAAATCGTATCTCAAATTACAAAAAAAGAATTACCGCTTATGCGAGGTGTTTGTAATGCAGTGTCTATAGGGCTGAGAATAATTTTGACATTGTTCTGGCTGCTGTTATCAGTAGCTATCTTTCCATCCAAAAATGCGAATTAGCTTTATGCGCAAAACTGAATTATCGCATAAAAGACGTGCGAATAAAGCAGC
The DNA here is from genome assembly GCF_052040795.2 of Danio rerio. Taxonomy (NCBI): domain Eukaryota; kingdom Metazoa; phylum Chordata; class Actinopteri; order Cypriniformes; family Danionidae; genus Danio; species Danio rerio. The sequence continues at coordinate 39,782,408 of NC_141025.1, read as the reverse complement.
GTTTCCATCCAACGAGTCAAAGCGAACAAAATCATCACTTCCTGATTAACTGGCACCAAATATCAGTAAAAACTGAATTTGCTGCAGTAGGAGAAGCTGCATCAATCTTTTCCTCATCTAATAAGTGACTTGCACCTTAGAAGGCAATCCTGGCACACAGTGAAGGCGCGGTGGCGTTTGAAGGTGTCAGATGCGGAGCTCAGACACTCTTGATTCTGGAGGTCATAAATAATATAATAACATTAATACTTAAACGGTAAGGCGTTTTAGAAAGACTAAAACAACATTTCAGATGTTTTATAATGTGCTCGGTCTGTTGGTTTATCCATTCACACACATTTTTAATCATCACATGATCTCTTGTAACAAAATCACATGACCTTTTTTTAATGCGCATGGTGGAGTTTGTGCAGTAAAAGTGTTTCCATCATAGTTTGTTAGCATCTTTTCTTATTGAATAAAGGTTTATCCTACTCAGTTATGCGCATACGTTTTTTATGTGCATTTTCAAAATGTATGCGCATCTTGGCGTTTCCATCGATATGGATATTATTAGTATTTTATTTTATGCGCATATCCAAAATGCACATAAAAATAGGTGTATGGAAACATAGCTAGTGTCACACTATTTTCCCCCTTTTTTTATAAAAGTCTTTATAACACCATTGAGGAGTTTTCTTTTTTCTATGACGACTTCTGTTGCTGAGAAACCCATAAATGTGAAAAAGGGTCTATTATTGTTTTATCTTAAAGTATGCAACAATGGAAAATGTATTTATTTTGTATTATATATATATATATATATATATATATATATATATATATAATTCGTCATTTAAAAATAAAAATAAGTCCTTTTATAGCTGGTTTTGTGGTTCAGGGTCACATATGGTTAACAGATAAGAAAATGCAAGCAAGATGTAATAATTGTAGATTATACTTCCTTTTCTTTCAGGTGTCTAAAGTGGACAGTTTGATCTGGTTTGACGGTATGAACAGAAGTAAAGCACGCTTGTGGATCATACAACAATTTTACAAACTTATATTCCTTGTATAACTTATATTCCAAAGTCATTACAGCCACTTGCTCACACACAATAAACACATGTAAGTAAGTAAAATAACTACCTTTCATCCCGGCATTTCAGTTGAAATTTTATATATTTGTATTAAATGGATAAATCTTTTGGCAGAGTAATGAGTAGCTGTTGAAGTTTTCAGTGGCGAGTAAGCTTTGGCTCTGACATATTTAAAGTAGCAGAGTGAAAAACTGCAATTTAAGTATTTTCAGAGTAAATGACTTCACTTGGCAGAAAGAAAAGTTGGATGGTGGTAGCACTACGCACCCAGTACTAGAGTTTATGAACATTGTTTTGTAAATATTCTTAAAACATTTGTATGTTAATATATGTACATAATTGTTTATGCTGTTAGACAATTTTGTGTTCTGGAACAAATAAATAACTAGAAGTTGTAAAAATGTGCTGGTTTTATAATCTTTCACATGAATAGACATAACAAAATACATATATAAATCATTCATATTAAACAAATTTTTTAAAATGATTTTCTTCAAACGTCTTTGTATAACCTTCATAATGAACACTAACATGTTGTAAAATTTCAGTGCAAATTTACAGAACAAAGCTGAGATAACCGTAAGCAAACCTTTTGCCTTCCTTAAGGATGAGTGTTTTGTTACAGACAAATGCCCATCTCCATATTCATTTGGTTCATTTTGTGCTTTGTAAATCATTTTAGAGAACCAAGAAGTTAAAACATTCACATGGAACAGTACAGAAATAAGTGCATTGTCCTTTTCCTATATCAGCCCCACATTATATTCCAGTCAGCTGTTTAAATGGCTTTGTGCTTTCCAGCACTGCTAAATGAAGTGCAGCTCGTGCGTCTCTGCCAGTCCATAGCTGGTCTTATGCTTGTGGAAAAGATCAGCCAGAGATGCCATGTATAAACCGTGGTAATGATCCACCTGTTCCTGAGTTGGAATTTTCACCAGAGGGACGTTTATGGGGCAGCCCACTGGAAGACACAAAGGTACATTGCAATCATATCAAAGAAGGGCAACTTTAATCCAGCTTTTCAAAACTTTGAAAAAGTTTAATCAATTGCTAAGCAAAATGATGCACTGTTTCAAAGCATTCAAAACACAGTTTATGCAAACACCATAAGTATATACGTTAGATGTCGCTTGCCCTGTTGTTGTCTCGTGGAAGGAATGCGTCAATAGAGCCGCCATTTTACTACAGGGTAGCGCTCCTTTGAAATGAATGTGGGACCAAGCTGCAGTGGAGGACTGTGGCCATCCAAAGCCAGAGATACACATGTATACATATATCTATGATTGGGAGTTTTCCTTAAGGTTAGTATGCAATTTTTTTTTTTAATAACGAAAATCATAATTTGACCACTTTTCTACATTGACGGATAAGTGATCACACAGGCATTTGTGACAAAAAGCTTGTATTTGTGTGTATGTAACTACTATCCACTCTCCCTGTTAAATTAGATCTAATTTGTGCCCTGAAACACACCCCTTTCCTGCTTTCAATTCTCATACTGACAGAGGAAGCGATTCGTTTGTGAATTTCTGCTATGAACGACTCCTTCACTTAGCCGACAATAAGTTTCTGGCACCGCAGCATCTCGTTGTCATATTTCTTTTGCATTGTTTGCTGATTTTATTTATATGAAGTATTTAGTGTGAGTTGAGCTACTTTGCCTAATGGAGATTGCAGTAAGAGACTGTATTATCATCAATAAAGTTAGCACCAAAGTTCATAACATACAAAACTAAATCTTACCTATGAAATATTCCGCCTTTGTGCTGTGTTTTCTTTGTTTGCTCGTTACTACACCCGTAGACAGCGCTGAAGTCCAGCATATTCACGTAGTAACACTGTCTTGACTAGTGCGGTTGAATGACATATGTCGTGGGATCACTGTACAAATATGGCGGCGCTGTTGACGCATGCTCAGGGCCCCTATGCTATATCTAGTGTATATACATCTATGTGCAAACACCACATGCTGGGGACACCTGCTGGTCAAAACTGTAAACGCAACAAAAACTCGTATCAAAATTGGATTTTTTGAAACATATTGTAAACTCTAAATTTAAAATATATGAATGCACTTAGCCTGTAATCAAATATCATTAAATATGAAGTGTTTGAATAATATGCATTCTTTTATATAATGTTTGTTTCATGGTGGCATCTACTAAACAGAACAACAAGAAACCTAACAAATTTTATTCCTATTTTTCTCATAAAGGCCTTACTAAAATGTTTACAAACTAACAAAACTGATCTAAGATCAGGTAAAACCAATGAATCCTGGTCAGTGATTTTCCATTGGGAGGCAATCTGAGTAAGCATACACGATTTATGGTCATTAAATAGTATTTCATAGATCGCCCCAGTGGAGAGGAGAGTGGATAAGATTTTTAAAAAAGGAAACACTTTGTTGTGATGTAATAGAACGTTGTTTCCTGAAATCACGTGACCATGCCAATTTGATATATGCTCCAAACCACTGATGCAAAACAGATTTGAAAAGGTTTGAAGATTTATGAAACACTTTCGTAAGCAGCCATCACTATTTTAACTGAATTTCAATCTGCTTTCAATGTTTCAGTGGCAGACAGACTGATAAGTGTTGCAGCTAAAAAGTAATCAAATATGATAATGTGAGATGCAAGTCTTTTCAACTGACCCACAGTGGTGACTGGAAGTTTGTACGGCAACAGAAGCCACCGGCCTCCTGTGAAGATACATGGAGCAAAACCCATAATCTGCTTAAAAAGAACCTGCAGCCGTCGACCTACACTGCCCTCAGACAGAACCACCTGCGGGAACAGCTCGTTCTCTCCAAAAGAGTACACTGGAACCAGGTCTGCCCTGAGCACACAGCAAAAGGTTGAGATGTGATCAAACATTTAGAAAGGTGAAAAGCATTAGAAGTTGGCAGTTGCTTCTTATAATATCTGTGTTATTACTCTAAATTCTTTTCAGTTGCTTGATTAGGGTTGAATTTTTTCCCCATATTACCATCCTGTCTTTTAAAACAGAGGTTCTCCATCAGGCAGCATGGGTCCACTAGGGTGTAAGCAACTTGGGCTGCAAGATGACTCATAATGACATAAATATATGTGAGCTGTCTTGTGAATTAAAGAAGAGATACACCAGGAGAATCTTTACAGGCATCTTTAAAGCAGAATAATTTAATGAGAACTCACTGTCGCTGCGTCGTTCATCAAAAATCTGAACTGCTGCAGCCTGGCACTGGCGTACTTATATTTTGTTAGACAATAGACACAGCCGTCCCTCGAATTTACAACTTGCATAACTTTGGAGACACACTGCTGTTTTTTCACACAAGCAGTCAAAGCTGACGCCTCAGAATATATCTTACAATGCAAAAACATAATTCATATATTAAAAATTTTCAGTTAATTTTTAAACTTTAATTTTCAATTAAAGATTTCAGTCTATATCCTCTAAAATGTTTTTTTTAGTCATAGCCTAGATATGGTGCATTTTAGAATTGTATAAAACACAATTGATAAACATTTATTTAATATATAATTATTGTTATATTTAAAATTAATGATTTTTCTAGTTATACAAAGCTCTAAACCATTTAGTACAATATAACAAAAATGTGGCTAAAAAAGTTCAAGTAATTGAAAGCAAAAAGTAAAAGCTTAAGAACAATCAGTAAGTAGTTGGCTTTAATGGAATTATGGAGCTATTATTGTTATTCCTAGTTTCAGCAAATGAAGAAAATGTAACTTTTTAAGATTTTTTAATGCCCTCTACAATAGAAGTACCAACCACTTCACGGCAAGATATTAAATATCTTTAAAAATAAATAAATATATTAAGGTATTATAATCATTTATTTATATATTAGTATTTCTCAAGAATTTTGACAGCTTTTTCTTTTTAATATTTTTTAAACCCAATCTGGGAAACAAAAGTTCATGAAGGGGAAAATGTGATACATTTGTTTGAAATGTGATCATTCATTTTCAATATTTAAAGTGTAATTGTTTAAATTTTTTATATTAATGTTACTGATAATTAATTATAATTAACATTAATTTAAGGATTAATACTTAAAAGTATTACTTTTTAAGCTAGAATTGATGTAAATCCCTGCATTGTTTTCTTAATGTCTTAAGTTTAAAATTTGAAATGAATAGTGTGAATATTGATAGTATTATCAATAAAATGAATAGGTTTTTATATAATTAATATTAATTTCAAATCCTCCTGTGACCCCTTTGAAAGTTTGCTTATGCCCCCTGGTATGTCCCAGTATCTACTTTAAAACAAGGTTTTATTTCAGTCAGCTGATACTCTGTCTTTTTATCTTCTTCTCGTCTCTTTCTCACCCGTGTTCAAGAGCCAGTCGTACAAAGCCTTTCCTGTGTTTTATGACCACAGTGTTTACTCCTGTAGAGGAGGTCAGTGATTCTTCTGCTCCACCAATGATGATGACCACAGCGTTACCCACACCAGTTTGGCTCAGCAAATAATCCAAACTTGCCTTACTGACAGGCAGCAATCCTTTAAAAAAGAGTAAATGAAGAAAAACTTCTTAAAATAACAGTCCTCTTTTTTTGGGCAAATAGGCTTAAACCTCCGCAAGAGTTAAAATCCATTCAGTTGATGTCTGGGTCTGATGAGAGAACTTTCAGCTTAGCTTAGCATAAAGCATTAAATTGGATTAGACCATTAACATCTTGTTCAAAAATAAAAAAGTCTGACAGAAACTTAAAAGTTTTTATTTTCTAGACTAATGTGGCTAAAACTATACTAGGTAACTAGTTACCTAGCTGGGTACTATTTTCAGATGCTACATAATTTCAGTGTGCTTGCTGCAGCCATGCTACAACAGGAAAGTTCCTACATTATTGTGCTTGAATAATAGTATAGTTCCTAGTCTTATTACTAACAATATCGCCTTTTCATTATTTACAAATTTATTTTCAAAACAGTGGAGTATTCCTTTAATGTTTTCATGTCTCTCAATGAGTCTCACTGCAGCTAATTTCTTACTGACCTGCAGCTAAAATGTATTCCCTGAAGAGAGGAAGGCGGAAAAGTCCGGCTAAGATTGCAAGAGTGGACCGTATTCCAGGAAAAGTTTCCGCAAATCCATTGCGGTCTGTGCTGAAGCAGGAGAAGGCTCCAAAACACATGATGCCGTGGGGGTGACAGCCCATAATATAGTTCTTATTGGGATTTAATTCAGCAGTCTTTACCAGCTGAAGGAATAGAGAGTCATACAGGAGATTCAAGTGAGTCAGAGGAACAACAGATGTTAATTTCTGGGTATAATGAGAGTCTTGTTACCTTCACAGGAAAATAGTCTCGCAAGTGTTTCCATACTTCCCAGCCTCTCACAAACTTTGTTCTTCTGCCACCTAGTGGACAGAGAAAACATGAACAAATTTAACCTTCCCTTCGGCTTAGTTCCTGATTTATCAGGGGCCACCAAAAGCTGAATGAACCACCAATTACTCTGGCAACTGTTTTTACACAGCGGATGCCCTTCCACCCACAACCCTACACTGAAAGTACAACCCTATATAAGTTATGCAAGTATAATTTGAAATTTACACCCTTGCTAAAAAGAGTTTTACATTATTTGAATGTATAATTCACGCTATTAACAAACATCAACTAAGAATTGGGGCTCAATAAGCTACTAATTAGCTGCTTATTAAAAGTTAGTAAAGTAGTAGCTGGGTTTGGGTATTGTGTAGGATTAGGGATGTAAAATAAGATTGCAGGTAATAAGCCAGTAGTAAATGGTGTGAGTTGTTACTTAAACTAAAGTGTTGCCTACATTTTTAATCCAGAAATGTAATTTTTTAATGTAAATGTGTGTTTTAATAATGTGTTTACCTCTCTCAGGTGTGTGCCAATCATAGATCTGCCAGGTGAAGTACAGAGTGGGGAAAATCCACAGAGAGGTGAACATCAGGTAGATCATCAATAGTAGACAAGCCACTCCTGCGCATACACACAAACACAGCAGTGGTAGAAATGTTACAATGTCAATTTGGCACATATAAGGCAATGATGAGTATATCATATTGCATCCATAAGCACTTGTTTACTTTGGGGTTTATTTTCTGTGTAGGTGCAACAGGTCTCACCTAAAAAAAGAAATGACAACACCAATTGCAAAACACTTATATCCTCGATTATATCTTTCCATGGTGACCTGTCCCCCTTCTCCTTTACCTCTGAAACTAAGAAAGGGGATAAAACAGACAGAAAGAAGAAACGGATTAAGGTTGGTCAAAATTTTCTATTATTACTTTAGTTGCAGTCTCAGTTAACAGGATCAGAAACAGGATTGCCAAATATAGCTGACTTTTTCCAAAACCCGCCCAAACGCACACACAAACACTCAAAATATTAGATTAATATTTAATTTTAATGTATTTAAATAAAAGATTAGCCTAGTTACTATAACTGTCAAAATTTCTCAACCATTTTGCAACCAACAAACAAGAGTCACAGAACCACAATAGTAAAATTACAACATAACCGTATTACATCAAAACACTGCGCCCCTCCCACCCAAACACTGCACTTGCTGTGTTGATAACACCACCTATTAAATATTGGTGATTTAAATTGTTTAAAGATGATAATATTTTATAAATACTTTGCATTAAAGTTTTATCTAGCTATATTATTGTTATTGATTTATTATTATAGATATTTTACTTTATTTTTTGACCCTGATAAACGTGTGAGTATGAAAGAGACAGCCAGGATTTTGCAAAAGATCTTAGATTCTCTACAGTATGCTGAAAAACTGCTGAACATCTTTGATTTATTGATTTTCTTATAATCAAGTATGCAGTTTTGATTTATGTGACATTTAATGAATGTTATGCTGATGGTGTTTGCTTGGTAAGGTTCTACATTGTCTATGTACACTAATGGCTAGTTTATTATTCCTCGTTCATAAAAAGGGGGCAATCCTAATGAACTTTAGCCTAATTCATTAGCCTATGTGGCTTTTTATTTTACAACCAGTGTCTTTATGATGCTTATCAGCATCACAGAGCAGATTTCACTTCTTGAAACGACTGCAATATTAACTTTACATCCTTAATGTATACAGTTAGCCAGTAATGGCTTTTATTAATCATTACCAAACCTTTTTTAAACCAGCTTATTCCAGCTAATATGACAATAAGCAAATATAATTTTAATATGTACAATGTGACCCCTCTTGGGGCAATGATATACAGTATGTAGCCTAATATGACCTACCACCAGCAGTTCAAATGTACAGTTTAAGGGTATTTTAAGTTATGTTGAGTTTTACAGCAAGCAAATGCACATTAATACATTTATATATCTATCTATCTATCTATCTATCTATCTATCTATCTATCTATCTATATATATATATATATATATATATATATATATATATATATATATATATATATATACACACACGTTTTAGGCTCAATGACAAAAAGTGATAAAACATTTTACATTTAAAAGTCGAGTCGATGTGACACTGGCTATATGTGGCTACAGTGTTGCTCATTGACATGACTTTTACATTATGAATTAACATTCAGTTACATCTAAATACATTTCAAATGTTTTATCACTATATGCATTCAAATAATTGTACAATACTAATATTTTTGAGAGCCTACCGTTATCTGTTCCCATTAAAGTGGCCAAGTTTAGTGATCCTGTGGCAAACGAATCCTCTTCCTCACCTTCACTGACCGAAGTCATGTATTTCTGTGGCTCGCACTTTGATCGGTTCAATTGGTCAAACAGATAACGATTCGTTGTCTTATCGCGTCATTGCAAATGTATGTGGGTAGTTTCTGGACTGGCTATCTGAGGTTTATCTCCAGCCACTTTTGAATCCGCGTCCGCATGACTGAACCCCCTGTAAACGACGCTTTGCTTTAACGTGAATCATTTGTAAACAGAGAAAGAATTCGAGTCTTTGCTGTCACGACTGGGTGACTAGAAGACGCCGCGAATACCTGCTTGAGCTAGAATATGTCATTAAGTCGGGAAATATCTTTTTAATATCCCTTGAGTTTGAGTGAATGTATGCTCCTCGCTCGTGCGACGTCTGTATGAGGGTGGAGCGACTGTGTGTGTGTGTGTGCGCGCGTCTGCCTAAAGTCCAGCTCGTTCTACTGCTGCATTTAAAAAAATGTTGCTCAGTGATTGGTGCTCTCAACTTGTTGCTTCATGAAGTGTTCAGGAAATCTGGTGCAATCTCTCTTGTTAAACTAGTCTAACCGGGGTTTCCTCTCAAAGAATGAACCCAATAGTCAGTGAGTTAAAAGCTATATTTGGCATCAACACACATTTTTATGTGATAGCTTTATGTGGTGGAAAGAGTACAGAATAATTATACTGGAGTAAAAATACCATAACTTGCCAAAATATAAAGAGTAAGAGTAGAGTAAAAGTATGTGTTCTAATACTGCTGAAAATATGAGTAAATAGCAGCCCTTTCAAAGGCACTTAAGAGCTGTGCCTACAGATATGCTGTGAAAAATACTCCACCCTGGAGTTAAAAAAAATATTTATATATTACAGTTTATTTATCACTGCCATTTGCTTGTGCTTTTAAGGGTGTTTTAAAGTTAAATATTTGAATTTTGAATATTGAAATTTGAAAGTTGAATATTTCCTATTCATGGACTTCAAATTTAAAATGTGGGATTAATTCAATGTGAGAACACAACACATTAATACAGTATATGCACATAATACGCTGACAGAAAGCAGGTTTATGCGAAAACTATGTAACCTAAGGGGCAATAATCTAGCTGCATGTTTACACATGTTGACATCATACCAAACTCCCCCCACAGACCTGTGGCTAAATGTTATATGCATATGGCACCAGTCCGCCTGAAAACAAGTCTGATTGGATAAAAAAACTGTGGTGTTTACATTAATGACAGTGCTCGTTAATAGACTTTCATTAAATGCAGGATTTTTCCAGAGATGGGCTGCGGCTGGAAGGGCATTCTCTGCGTAAAACATGTGCTGGATAAGTTTGCAGTTCATTCCGCTGTGGCGACCCCGGATTAATAAAGGGACTAAGTCTAAAAGAAAATGAATGAAAGAATAAATGCAGGATTCTTTAAACTATGCAAGACTCATGTAACTATATTTTTAAAAGACATCCTAAAATTTCTTTGAGGCAGTTCAATAGAATCTAAAAATATTTCTTAACTGGTATGCCAACTGCATAGGGGCCATCTGTGATAATTTTGAAGTTTTCCCGAAAGATTAAATTTTGAAAGTTTGCCCCTTCACATACCTGCACATACTGTGATCATTATATAGAAATGCATCATCAACATAGGTCTCTATGTCCTACACTGTAAAAAAAAAAAAAAAAAAAACTTGCCTCCTAACTGGTTTTAGTTGAATCAAAGTAACTTTTATTTACATCAGTCAAACTGACCACAATTTTTAAAGGGCACCTATTTTACCCCTTTTACAAGATGAGAGATAAACGTTTGGTGTCCAAAGAATGTCTGTAAAGTTTAAGCTCAAAATGCCATCAGATATTTTATTATAGCCTCCAGAATCAGCCTGTTTTAGTGTCTGAACACATTGTATCTGTTTTTATATCTGTGGCTTTAAATCTAAATGAACAGCATCTCCCTGCCCACCACTCCCACATGTGTGTATACTTTTCATCATGCCTTATGTCAGATAAACAGCAGAGTGATAGAGACAGACTCAGATGAAGCTGAAATACAGCTCATTAGTCAAAAATATTAAGTTTATTTCATGTATTTGTGGTGGAGTTTATTCAAGCCTTTCTGAAATGAGTCACACACAAATGCTGTTTAGTACACACACACATACGTGTTACTGACACCATGTGGCCATGGTGATTATAGAGGTTAAGAATTACATGGCTATTTTACTCACTCTACTAACATTCATGGTTTGCTCATACCTGTCAACCCTCCCATTGGATTCTCCCGTATATTACAGTTTTATCCTGCTATCATCCGTAAAGGTATTTTTCCATATTTCCCCCTTATTTTCAGTCTTCTTACTGAAGGATGGCAGATAGACATTAAAGAGTCGAGCCTCCCTATATGCAACCCATACCGCCGAACCACCAGGGGCCAGCCCTTGCTCTTAAATGCGAGTCTGTTCTGTGCTTTTGCTTTGTTTGGGCATGAAAACACTTTGAAATAAACATAAAAACATCGCGATTCCCTTCAGATTTCGTTGCCCCTTCATATGCAATCCTCAAAACAGTCATATAGCGTTCGTTACATGACTGTCAGCTGACGAGCTCCATAGTGATAAATAGACGCTGTTTCCAAAACGGACTCCGCACTCGTGATTTGAAGCGGAGCGAAAGTCTGGGTTTTGGGTGTGTGTTTCAACAGACATAAACAGGTAATATCTAAAGATGTTGATCTTGGTGGGGTTTTTTTTAAACACAAGTAATTTCGTCCTAAATGAGAAAAAACAGTTAGGAAACAGTCAGATGCTTTTATTATAACGTTAGATGTGTGCATTTTTAAAGTGACACCTCTTATTTAATGAAATCAAACTAAAAAATCTATATAAATAAGAGATTTATTCGTTGCTCTTTAATCAGAATGTGTCAGTTATACAGTGAAGAAACGGCTAATGAGATTTGATAACTTGATTCTATTTCATTATAATTGCTATTATTTTAATAAGCTGACCTGTTTGCTAATGTATTTGTTCCTAATGTATATATTTATTTTTTTACTTTGTAAATAATAATAAAACATTACTGACCATTTAACTGTTTATTTACAATGAAACAGCTCCAAATTAACATATTTAGTATTTTGCAGATTTTTTAAACGGGGGGGTCGATGGAATCCCTTATTATGGTGGGCATATCCCTTATTTTCACATCCCAATGTTGTCAGGTATGACTCTGCATTAAAACTACAAAAATTACAGAGAGTTCGAACGTGTTCAAATCCCACTTTATTTGCGAAAAAATCTTCTGTAAATGCATGTTATTATAGAAACATGGCGCCTGTCAATCAATTCAGTGGGTGGGGAAAAACGCACATCACGTTGCAGTGGGCCTCAATATCGCTGGGTTTTGGGTTTGATTATAACGTCAGGAAATGTAAAAAAAGATACCTGATGTAGAGGTTTGCATTCCCACGGCTGTACTGCGGGAGCCGCGGGACCAGACCAACTTTCTTGCAGTGCGGGAATAAATTTCCGAATAAAGCCGGTAACTGGTGTAATTGGAACAGGAGCGGGCGGTCTAACAATATCGCTCCTGACTCCCGAGCGAGCAAGTGTGCGTATGTATATGTGTGAATGAGAGAGCGTGAAGCTGTGTTTAGCTTGATTGTTGCTGTCTTTGTGTGTGTGTATGTGTGTGAATGAGAGAGAGACTTGGTGCTGATTATGTGTGTGTGTGTGTATTTGTGTGAATGAGAGAGAGCATGATGCTGTCTGTGTGTCACTTGCTTGGTGCTGTGTGTGTGTGTGTGTGTGTGTGTGTGTGTGTGTGTGTGTGCGTGTGTGTGTGTGTGTGTGTGTGTGTGTGTGTGTGTGTGTGTGTGTGTGTGTGTGTGTGTGTGTTTATACAGACAGCTAGGCTGTCGGTTTTGTCAATAAAATGATTTAATAATTAAAGATGTTGGTAAATAAAAATGCACTGGTAGCATACCAGCTGTTATTTTACAGACATTTACACATCCCTAAACATGACGTAGCACAAAACAAAATGTAATAGTTTGGTTTTAGTCAAATAGCATTGTGGGCAGTCACAAGTTTCAAGACCTTCAGCCATCAATCTGAGGTCTGGCTACACAAGACTAAACCTGACTAACAAGCTACCATTACCATAAGTGTCTACCAGTTGGCCACGCAAGCTTGTGCAGCACTAATAATACATGCAATGTGTGCACATATTTGAAAAAGTTATATTCTAGTTGATTCATTAAGGCTATTTGGGGTTTTCAGTCATCATACAGTAGGAGTCCTTCATCATCTTATCAGTGACATGCAGTCTAAACAGTCTCTCGGTTGTTGCATGTAATGATTTCATGTCTTTTTGGACACTTATAATACACCCACACTGTATGTTTGCCACATTTATAAAGCATCCGAGTCTTGAGGTGAGTGTGTGTGATGCAATTTTTCTATGTGCAATTTGATTGGACGAAATCACATGACTGATTATATTACTTGGTCAATCACTGTAGACAAGAAAAAGTAAACAAAGTAGTAAAAAATGAAACTTGTGCAGTAAAAGTAGTGATACAGCACAAAATATGTGTCCACATTTAATAACACTTTTAAAAACTATTTAGTAAAGTACAATTCCTGGCAGAATCTACTAATTTACAGGAATGTGAGTATTTGTAATTGTTACTTTGCACCACTGTGTATGTGGTATAGGCCTCTTATAAATTCAGAAGTGTAATTTTCAGTTCTATTGAGTAGCGCAAAGAAATGACAGAGAAATACTTAATTCAACTACATACACTGGCCAGTTTGTTAGATACACCTTGCAAGTACTGAGTTAGACTCACTTCTACCTCAAATCTTGTTGGTAGATTTTTGCAGAGAGGGTGTGTTCTCTCATTCCACATCCCAAAAGAAGCAATTTGAGTAGAATAAGGTCTTTTTTTATATACCAGTTACAGATTATTTGATTATTTAGTTCTTTATCCTACAAAACCTATGCTTAAATTGCATTTACAGTGGTGTAAAAAAGTGTTTAGCCCTTACTGATTTCTTATGAAACAAATGTAAATGTGAATCAAAGAATGAATACATTATGCTGTTTTAAAACGAAGGTTTTTATTATTAATTATTAAAACAAAATTTTGAAAAAATTAAAAAATTTTGCGCCTCCTAAACCTAATAACTTGGTTGGACCATTCTTAGCAGCAACAACTGCAATCAAGTGTTTTCCATTACTTGTAATTAGTCTGTTACAGTGCTGTGGAAAAATTTTGGCACACTCATCTTGGATATAATTGTTGTAATTCAGCCACACTGAAGGGTTTTTAAGCGTAAGACACCTTTTTAAGGTCATGCTACGGCATCTCAATTGGATTCAGGTCAGGATTTTGACTAGGCCACTCCAAGGTCTTCACTTTGTTTTTCTTCAGCCATTTACAAGTGAACTTGCCGGTATGCTTTGGATCATTGCCCTGCTGCAGAACCCAAGTTTGCTTCAGCTTGAAATCACTAAAAGATGGCTGGACATTCTCCTCGAGGATATTTCAATAGACATCAAAACTCAAGATTTCATTTATCACAGCACATCTTCCAGATCCAGCTAAACAGCCCCAGACTATCACACTACCACCACTATGTTTTACTGTTGGTATGATGTTCTTTTTCTGAAATGTGGTATTAGTTTTACATCGCATAAAAGACGCACAGCTTCCAAAAAAATCAACATTTGTGTATTTTACAAAAGTCTTGATCAAGATGTTTTCTAGTAAAACTGAGACAAGCCTTTGTTCTTTTAGCTCAGCTTTTTGTCTTGGAGCTCTGTCATCCAAACCATTTTTGCACAGTCTCTATCTCATGATGGAGTAAACAACTAACCAAGGCAAATGTGGCCTGCAGTTTTTCTGTTGTTGTAGGGTCTATTGTGACCTCTTGTATGAGTTGTCGCTGTGCTCCTGGAATATTTTTTTGTCGGCCGGGGAAAGTTTTCCACTGTTTCATATTTTTGTCATTTGAAGGCTCTCACTAGGGTTTGATGCAGTCCCGAAGAATGGCTTTATAACTTATTCCAGACCGGATGATCTCAGTTTTCTTTCTGATTTGTTTTCATATTGCTTTCAATCTTGGCAAGATGTCTAGATTTTGAGGATCTTTTGGTCTATTCATTTTGTCAGGTAGGTCCTATTTAAGGGATTTGTAGATTGCGATTTCTACGATGCTCTGGTTAACCCTACAGTCCAAAGACATGCGCTATAGGTGAATTGAAGGCATCAAATTGGCTGTAGTGTATGAGTGTGTGCGAATGAGTGTATGGATGTTTCCCAGTTCTGGGTTGTGGCTGGAAGGACATCCGATGCGTAGAACACATGCTGGATTAGTTGGCGGTTCGTTCTGCTGTGGCAACCCCTGATAAATAAGGGACTAAGCCGAAGGTAAATAATAAATAAAACATGCAAGAAAAATAATCATGAGGCAAACACTTTTTCAATATTGAATTTTTATTTTTGCTTTAGGAATATACAGAATAGGACACAGATGAGTTTTTCCCTGGAAAAAAAAAACTAAAATATTGCAACCTGTATGATCTCAGTTGTATCAATTTACTTGGTGTGACAGAAACTGTTTTATTGCTCTATCAAGTCAACTATAAAGTCAGTTAACTATCAAGTTTTATTTAGCAGATGTCTTCTTATCCTGCACATAGCAAGTCACAAAGAACTTATAATGAGTATTATTATTATAAATGTTAAATATTTAGATATTTTATAATGGTTTATTATTTTAATAAATGTTATAGATGTTTCAACACTTCTAAGGTGAAACCTTTTCTGGTAGCAGCATGATCAGTCACATGGCTCCAGTTTTCTAGCTTCAAAAGTTGTCATTTAAATGGCAACAACATAATGATTTGTGCCATCTACTTCTGAGGTCATATAGGCTGAGGTTATTTAAGATTTTAGACCTCAGTTGGGTTTTCCTATTATTTTTAGTGTCAACATCTAAAACAACCTCTGTGGTACATGTAAACAGAACTTCTCCAAAGTGGAAAAACCGAACAGTCGTCTGAGGCATAAGAGAAGTCGTTTATACCCACTATATAAATATCCGCCAAGGGAGTAACAAATGCAAATTTTTAGTAGCTTACAAATGCATTTCTTAGAACTTTAGTAATGTTAGACTTTAGTAATGTTAGACACAATCGATGAATTAAACACAGATAAAACAGCTGTGAAAGGCTTAGACTTAGTCATCAACATGGCACCATCTATATTGATTGCAGTGTCAACTCGCAACTTTTATCACTTCTATTTTGCATCTTGGCCTCTGATTTAATAATTAAACCCTTATTTAGCTGCTGAGGGCCTCACCAGTTCAGGGCTCTTCTGTTTTTCAGCTTGGTCACAGATTATAAGAAACAATCTGGATTAAATCAAATGACACCAATGGTGTTCCCATGTCTGTTCATTACTCAGCTGATGTTGTGAGGCAGCAAATGCTCTTTTCAGAGTGATTCCAAGTTCTTCTTTTGTGCAAAGGCAATGTGTGATTCATTACTAATCAATGGTTTATATTCTAGTTTCCCGACTATTTCTGTGATGCAATCTCATGCCGTATGCGCATGAGCTACTCCAATTAAATGTGTGATGACACGATGACTCTCCGCCATCCTGAAGTGTGAGTACTTCACTGTTATTTTTATCTTTTGTCTTCCATGTCAAGTCTCACTTCTCACATTTCTCCTTCATCGCTTGTCTCTTGCTCAAATCACAGCGCTTTCTCACTCTGAGGCACAGATATAGCACATGCAGGAGAGGTGCATCTAATAATAAAGTGATGGAAGTGTGGGGATAGAGTGATATAAAGAAGGGAGAGCTGGGTTTGGGGGAAGCAGGCCTGTCATCAATAATGAGGAGTTCTTGCTGTTGATAGATAGTAGATTGTGTGGATAAGTGCTGTATCTGTTCAGGTGCAGGTGACTCACAACTGACAGTAAGCTGATATACCTTTAAAAATGCCCGGGTGCTAAATTTAAATAGGCCAGATACAGGTGTGTACGCGAAAAGAGACATAAACGTTCAGATAAAAATATGCTATGGAATATTCAGAAATGCCTCAGTGTTGTTGTGGATAGGATTCGTTGGCGCGCTTTTTTCTGACAGACTGCTTACGTCTGCACACAGCCAACGCGGTCAAAATTGTAAATACGTGCGTCGACTGAGCTGTCAGAAAGGTGGAGGCGAGGGCAGGAATAAAAATGTGAACGTAACAACGGCATGACAACAGTCGGTGGAATTTATATTTACTATGGCGAGGGCAGAAAATGTCTCCCTTCACAAAAACAGCAGCCCGATACAACGTCATTTCAGGAGAGCTCTGCGCGCATCACAACGGAATCAGCGGCTCGGCATCTGCCTCTCCGGTGACCGACCAGCTCTACAGGAAGAATATCCTCCTTATTAATATCAGCGCGAAGTGCGCCGCTGCCGACATATCAGTTTATCTGCGGGCTTTTACGGTGAAGCCGCTTCTCGGTTAGCGTACAGGCACCAACAGACCGCATTTGTGAATGGTTCTATGGGCCTGCTTTGAACGGATGTTTTTTTCCTCTCTCTCTCTCTCTCTCTCTCCCTCTCTCTCTCTGTGTAACGTCGCAGTGAACTGCACCATGGATAGCGAAGCGCTTTCTCATCGAGCACCGCGCGAAGGGTGAATGAGGATGAGGATGTTGTTTACAAAAAGCAGTCAGCCGTCAGCGCACTGATGCTCGGTCTCCCGACGTACATTTTTGCGTCTAATCTTTCATGACACGTTTGGAAATACTGTCAGCTCCGTCTTTCCTCTATGAAGAGGGCAATGTCATCGTCAGCAGACCGGCGTGGATTTGTTGTTGTCTGATTTTACTACGTACTTGTCCTCTGCAATTCGACTTCACGCCGTTTATGTAAGTCAGTCTTTTTCTGCACCATTTGTTTAACGTATACACTGAAGGCGGTGTGTTTAAATCATACAGATTGTGAGGAAATTCGACCTATATTGCTATTGACTTGTGTGTGGAAATATAATTACAAACATCTGGGATGGTTAGCAATACGATCTCCCACAGAGGAATTGACCAAACGCCAAGTGTTTATACCAACATATAAACATTTTTCATTGACAACCTAAGGCTTGTGTTGTATTTTGAGATCATCGTTTGCCTTGGAAACAGCTGTCCTGTAAATTCAGACATCTATATGTATCATATGCAGGTTATATATTTTTAATCACTATAGTTGCAAATTTAAAACGAAAGATCTGTCTCGGATATGACTATGCTTAGCCTAAACCATCGATATTTCCTCCACAAATCCCCTCTGAGTCCGTAAAGGATGTAAGAGAGTGTGTGTGTGAAGCAGCGGGTTTGTGTTCATCTGAGCGTGTATAAGTGACGCGTCTACAGGAGCGTCTTCAGGTGCTGAGCACCCCAGAGTTTAGACTCCGCTCTGTGTTAAACATGGCAATCTGTGAGAAATTCTATTAGGTAGTTTTGGTTATGTTAAACGGTGCAGACATAATGTTTAATATGTTATTTTTTTTCCTATTATTCATTCATAGTCAAGTGTACCCTGGGTAACCTGGTCTGTTGTAGCGAGGAGTGCCTCTAAAAATATTCGTCTCACGTAATGTCTGCATGTACGGCGCGGGAAGGTGGCATCAGAATGCCAATGGCACGTGCCAGAAGCTACAACTGCAGCCAATTTTATTACAGTCGTGATAGTATTTGGGGGCGTGGCTGTGCGCGCGCGCGCGTGTGTATGTCTGTGGCGTGAACCTGGACGTCTACGGATCCGTCTTGTGTATTCCCGGTAATGATTATTAAAACCAAGTTAGACTGAGCAACATTATTCGCGTATTAAAAACACGAGAGGCGGGGTGAGCGCGGGGGAAGCCAGTTAGGCTCGGAGGTGTAGACTGGAGTACTTACACTGCAGACATGAGGAGACCAGCCCCACCTTGTCTGGGGTCTGTGAAAACCTCCATAAAAGGCTTTTTAGCAAATGTCTCTGCTCATTTTGATCACTAAGTACGGATATATTAGTAAATGAGCCAAGCGGACACCCCAGTCATCTTTCTTGACACTGAATACATTTGAAAATATTCAAGAATATATGACAAGACCTTGAGTCAGATCAATCAGCCTATCAATTAATCAAGCAGTTATGTGTTACCCTTCAGGGAGTGATGCTTTTAAATAAGTGCTGTGTTGGTGTGTTAGTGGTTGATGTTTGCTTGCTATTTGTGGGCAAATATTGCAAGCCAGTTTGTGTCTGCTTTCATTTTTTTATCATGGATGAGAATGTAAACATCACACACATAATATACATGGGCAACATGTTATGCACACACACATTCTCAGATTCACATGCACATACATAAATCATATATAATTATATATGGATTAGTATCAGCTTTTAGGTGACCTTTTGGAGTCTCCAAGTGTCCTTTTTTGAAAATACAAAGCGTGCGGTTTTATTGGAATCTTTTATAAGTCTGATGGTTTACTTTGGTGTTATTTTCTAGATTTAAGAATTAATAAGCCAAAATTAAGTGAGTGTTTCCTTAAAACAAGCAAAATAATCTGCCATTGGGGTAAGCAAAAACATCTTATGTCAAAAGAAAAAACAAGATTATTTTGCTTGTTTAAAAAAAAACACTCATTTAATTTTGGCATATTATTTCTTAAAACAAGACACTGCATTTCTTGTCTAGAAAATGCTTCTTGATTTAAGAATTTTTCGATATTTGGACTAGAAACAAGACAAAAAAATCTAAGTAAGAAAAGCACTTTTTGCAGTGGGAGTAGAGAGTGATTCGCATGTACAACTCAAGGTTGCATTACCTGCATCTTAACAGTCACACATGCATTTTAATTAATCTTATGCATTTCAATGTAAGCCATGAAACATTTAGCTGAATTATGTTTGAGCAAATCAATATAATATTGTATGATAAACAATAGAAATGATTATTATTATTGTCTAAATTTGACATTTTTTATATTTTTATTTTCAGCACAGACCCTTTACACTAAAATCTACCATAGCAAGTGCATTCAAACATATGCAGCAAAGTGAGAGTGACTTCTAGTGGCAGCTTAAAGAATATCTACCATCCTCTTCATCTCTCACTAACCCCATCTCTCAGCTCCCATTAATTTGTTTTTTGTTAAATTGATGAAAGAGCTTCTGACAACAGCATGTTAGATGCAGAGAGAGAGAGAAATGAGCAAAGAATCTAATGGGGATCATCATAATGAGCGTAATAAGGTAAGAAGCAAATAGTTTTAAACACTGCATCAGAAAAATAAGAGAATGGAAGTTCAATTGTGAAGGTAAAGATAACTTCAATTGATTTATTAGAGGAGAAATTGAGGAGAATATTTGTGAGTGTATTGGACAGACGGTGTGTTACTGTGCTTCTGATTAGACTCTGACAGATGTTCCCATGTAAAGCTCATTTTTCGGTTTGGGCTTTACTCCAGTCTGTCTGTCTGCGTGCGTGTGGATGATCCAGGCTCATGGTTTATGCTGTAAATTTCCTGGATTGAATTTTTATAGCGTCTCAATGTTTGAGCATCAGCCTGATGTCTTGTTTCAGGCTTAAATCAAACGAGATCTGGGAAGGGTGGAGGAGGGAAGTAGTGATGAATAAAGATGAATGCTGGCTAATGTGACGCAAGACAGAATTATTAAAGGAAAGCTGGGTTAGGTTTACATTAGAACGAGCCCTCCAGGCACTGACTCTTACTGTACGCTTGGCAGAGTAGCGATTTGTGTTTTTCACAGTAATGCTCTGTTAGTGAAACGCTTAAGCATACTAATGTAAAGCATAACTTGGTTGGTAAAGCAAAACTCTGTGATGTAGCTCTATAAAGTGGTGCATCTTGGCAGAATGGAGGTTTCAAGGACGTCATCTGACAGCAGAGCTATATGTGTATTTCTGTATGTACACACACTTGTTAGTCTGTCTTTGGAGTTCTTGTTGCTGAAAAGAGGAGCGCAATATGTATAGTGAGTGGAAACCATGCTCTCTTTTTTTCCTCTGGACTATACAGGAAGAAAATAAATAAGAACAGAAGCCAAGAAACATGGAGGAGAAGAGGCTTGCGTCATCAGGGACCCTCATGAGCAACATCAAGGTTTCAGATTCAATAGAGCATAGCTTGTATACAGACTGAAGGAACAAGAAGGAGGACATTAAAATTTCATAGCTTCAGTTAGATTTGCGGACTTGGTTTCTACTGAAGGAATTTGAAGAGATTCACCACACAAGCTGCGTCTAGTAGGTCCAAAATAGCTGCTACGTAGAAATATTTCACTCGGTGTTCCACTTGGGTGAGCGGTATGTCATATCTGTTGCAGTGTAACGCGGAAACATTTTCAGGTCAGAGAGTCTAATGCTTTTAGCGGGGAAGACAAGGATTTTGGATTGGTTGTCTATGTGCGTGTGTGTTAGTGTGTTCTGCACTGAATATTTGGGGGATTTGCTTTGCGGGAGAAGTGTCATGTGGCTGGATCTGGCATCTGTCAGACACAGACTCTGTGATGCTGTGAACCGGGGGAGTCCTTCACAACTGGGGCAGAGCAACTTACCTTATACTGCACTTTATAGGAGTGATTCCCAGTCAGTGGTGTGAATATTTCTTACAGATGGTGCTATAATTGGTTTGTTAAAATAGAACAGAAAGAAACATGATTATCACTTATAAACAGTTGAAGTCAGAATTATTAAACCCCCTTTAAATGTAAAAAATATTTCTCATATGAAGTTTAACAGAGCAAAGAATTTTCACAGTATGTCTGATAATGTTTTTTCTTCTGGAGAAAGTCGTATTTGTTTTATTTCGGCTAGAATGAAAGCAGTTTTTATATAAAAAAAAAACATTTTATGGTTAAAATTATTAGCCCCTTTAAGCAATATTTTTTTTCAGATAGTCTACAGAACAAACCATCATTATACAGTAACTTGTCTAATTACCCTGACCTGCATAGTTAACCTATATACCATGGTTAAGCCTTTAAATTTCACTTTAAGCTGTATAGAAGTGTCTTGAAAAATATCTAGTAAAATATTATGTGCTGTCATCATGACAAAGATAAAATAAATCAGTTTTTAGAAATGAGATAATAAAATTCTAAAAACTGATTTGTTTTATATTTGTCATGATGACAACACATAATATTTGACTAGATATTTTTCAAGACACTTCTACACAGCTTAAAGTGACATTTAAAGGCTTAACTAGGGTAATTATTCCTAACTAGGCAGGTTAGGGTAATTAGGCAAGGTATTGTATAATAATGGTATAACCACTTCTTTACCAATACAAAAAAAAAATATATTATAAATATTAGCATATATTATATTTGTTTACATGTTGAATTTTTTTTTCATGTATTGGTAAAAAAGTGTTCATTTGTTTGCTCATATAAAACATTTTTAGAGGTGTGTGTGTGTGTGCTTGCATATTCTACTGCAATAAATTGAATATAAACTTAATATCTTAATGTATAATTCTATTAATTAAACATATACAGGGTTGGCCATTTATATGGATACACCTTAATAAAAGGGGAATGGTTGGTGTTATTAACATCCTGTTTGGGGCACATTAGTTTATGCGAGGGGGCAAACTTTCTTAAGATGGGTTGTGTCTATGGTAGCCATTTTGAAGTCGGCCATCTTGGATCCAACTTTTGTTTTATAAAATGTGTTCAATGTGCTGCCCTTTGTGTTGGATTGTCAATGCAACCCTCTTCTCCCACTCTTCACACACTGATAGCAACACCGCAGGAGAAATGCCAGCACAGGCTTCCAGTATCTGTAGTTTCAGGTGCTGCACATCTTGTATCTTCACACCATATACAACAAAGATAGTGGGGCCTTTCTTCATCAATGGAAACCTCAAGGCCACTGGATATTTGAAATTGCTACATGATGATGTGTTTCCCTCTTTATGCACTGAAGCTGACACATTCCCTGAGTTTTTCCAGCAAGATGGTGCACCCCCACATTATGGGTGTCATGTCCGATCATTCCTAGATGAAGAACAGTGTCCTAAAAAGTGGATTGGTCATCGTGAGCCAGTTGAATGACCCCCAAGGTCTCCTGATCTGACCCCTTTAGACTTTTATCTTTGGGGTAATCTGAAGGCAATTGTCTATGGTGTGAAGATACAAGATGTGAAGCACCTGAACCTACGCATACTGGAAGCCTGTGCTGGCATTTCTCCTATGGTGCTGCTATCAGTGTGTGAAGAGTAAGAGAAGAGGGTTGCATTGACAATCCAACACAATAGGCAGCACGTTGATCACATTTTATAAGTGGTCAGAAACTTGTAAATAACTCATGAAAGAATAAAGTTATGCTAAAACGAAGCACACCATTGTTTTTTTCTTGAGAAATTCCCAATAACTTCCTATTGCAAAAACAAAAGTTGAATCCAAGATGGCGACTTCAAAATGGCTACCATGGTCACCACCCATCTTGAAAAGTTTGCCCCCTCACATATGCTAATGTGCCACAAACAGGACGTTAATAACACCAACTATTCCCATTTTATTAAGGTATATCCATATAAATGGCCCACCCTGTGTGTATATATAAATAAAATAAAAATATATATAAAATAAATATGTGTGTCATCATTGTTGATTAATATTTCATTTGGTCCGCTTAAAAATCAATTTGCGTAATATTGTAATTGTATATTTTATTTTCATTGTATGTTACCAGTCTTATTTTGCACAGATGAATTTTTGGCAATAGCCAATTGTATAGGTAAAATATGTTAAAAAAAAAACAGTTTAAATATTTACTTAAAAAAAAAACATTAGAATATCAAGTAAACATCATATTCCAGCATAATATTTAGTAAATTTTCAGTTTTAAATATATCGACACTCAATTTTTGATTAATGTACGTTGCTAAGCACTTAATTTAGACAACTTTAAAGACGATCAATTTTTCAACCCTCAGATTCCATGTTTTAAAATAGTTGATCTTAAAAATTAAATAGATTCAATTCAATTCAAGTTTATTTGTATAGCGATTTTTACAATAAGTATTGTTTTAATGCAGCTTTTCAAAAGGTGCACATTATTGCATTACAATCAAATTAATCGATTTTACAATCAAATATAAGTTATTATATACAGACGTCGTTAAGCTGCAATTTTATTGCATATAGGTGATGTCTATGTGTACATGTTCTAATTATGTGTATTAAGTCTATGTGTTGTCCTCAAAATCCTCTATGGCTGGCATCATATTGAATCTTTGCCAATGATTGTTCTATCATAACAATATACAGTTCAGTTGTTGAATGGTCCAGTACAATATGAGATTACAGTCATAATGGTGTAGTTGAGGCCTGTCGATGAGGCTGTGGGAGTGCATGAGGCTGTTGTTATGCGTAAAGCATGTATGTGTAGGTGCGTAGCCTTTAGGTCTCAAGCAGAGAAAATATTTTTGCTTCTGTCATCACAGCACCCACTTCCCTGTCCTCATCTTACCTCTGAGCACACATGCAGACACACACTCGCACACAAGGTTTTTCTGTTCATATACAGTACATGCTTAGCACATGAAACAGATGTGCACACAGATTTCCACCACATACAAAGCAATACTCAAAACAAAGTCGTCCCTTGGGATGAGCAAGTGAAGGGGTCCGTTACTCCACCGTCTGCCTACATTTAGCATGTGTGTGTGTTTCTGTCTGCAACGATTTTGCACATCACTGTACGTACAATCGTTCCCAAAATACAATGGCTTCAGTAATATCCTCCGATATTTGTCTGTTTTCTTTTTCCATTGCATCACCTTCGCAATTCTGCATGCAAAGGACATACAAAGGCGTGTTGGTTGTTTTCTGCATATGTGTTGGCATATGTATCGGCATGCATGTGTATGTAGTGTGTCACCTTGATTACTGCAGATTCCAGCAGGCATCATGAAGCCAAGGGCAAACTAGGAGAAAAAGAGAGAGAACAAGGAAAGGAGTGAAGCGAGAAGGAGGGGGAAGAGGAGGTCAGTGAGTGCTTCCGTGAATAAAGTGAGAGCGAGTGAAAATTGGATGCGGAAAGCCGAAGAAGAACACGGTGAAACGGCAGAGGAACGGAGGAGTGATTCAGAAGCGGGATGATGAGATCTGTTTTGTCAGCCTGCAGAATAGAGCAAATACTTGGTAATCCCTGGTGATGGTGCACTTTGCTTCGACTAAACACACTTGGACACATGTTCAGATGCGAAGAAGCGCTTGCTCCTCCACGGTTCCTCGCTAATTGGCAGTCTGCTGCAGTGCTCAGTGTGCGAGAGCTTGTGTGTATGGGTGTTTTCCAGACGGTGCAATCAGACACCGCTTCCCTCTCTCGATAGGGACAGACAGACCGCAGTTTGAGTCCAGATTTCTGTTTTCACTTCCCAGAGATGCAGACTAGCTTCTCAGATTCGTGTGAGGTGGAACTTTGGATGGCAGGACAGCCAGAAAGCAGGTTATTTTTAGTGCAGACTTCATTAAATATTAATCATCTATTGAGTGTGTTGTTGATTTGTGGTAAAGGTGTGTGGGTCGAATTTAGCCTAAAATCCAGGGCATCAAATGTCAATAAAAACTGATGTTACCTGGGTTATGGAGAGTCTTGACTTGATAAACATACACTCACTCACCACTTTATTAGTTACACCTTACTAGTACAAGGTTGGACCCACTTTTGCCTTCAGAACTGCCTTAGGTATTGGAAATATTCCTGAGAGATTTTGGTCCATATTGACATGACAGCATCATGCAGTTGCTTCAGATTTGTCGGCTCCACGTCCATGATGCGAATCTCCCATTCCATCATATCCTGATGGTGCTTTATTGGATTGAGAACTGGTGACTGTGGAGGCCATTTGAGTACAGTGAACCCAATGTCATGTTCAAGAAACCAGTCTGAGATGATCTGCTTTTTATGACGGTGCATTATCCTGCTGGAAGTAGCCATCAGAAGATGGGTACACTGGTCATACAAGGATGATCAGCAACAACACTCAGACTGGGCTGTAGCGTTGACACGATGCTCAATTGGTACTAATGAGCTCAAAGTATGCCAAGAAAATATCCCCCACACCATTACACCACCAGCCTGAACCATGCTTTCATGTTGTTGATGCCAAATTCTGACCCTACAATCGGAATATCGCAGCAAAAAAAGAAGACTCTTCAGACCAGCTGACAGGAGTGGCACTCTGTGTGGTCTTCTGCTGCTGTAGCCCATCCACTTCAAGGTTGGACATGTTGTGCGTTCAGAGATGCTCTTCTGCGTGCCTCGCTTGTAAAGAGTGGTTATTTGAGTTACTGTTGCCAATCTATCAGCTCAAACCAGTCTGGCCATTCTCCTCTGACTTCTGGCATCAACAACTCATTTGTGCCCACAGAACTGCCGCTCACTGGATATTTTCTCTCTTTCGCACCATCCTCTGTACACCCAAGAGATGGTTGTGCGTGAAAATTCCAGTAGATCAGCCATTTCTGAAATACCAGACCAACCTGTCTGGCACCAACAACCATGCCACATTCAAAGTCACTTAAATCACCTTTCTTCCCCATTCTGATGCTCGGCTTGAGCTGCAGCAGATCCTCTTTACCATGTCTACATGCCTGAGTTGCTGCCATGTGATTGGCTGATTGGAAATTTGCATAAACGAGCAGTTAGACAAGTGTAATAAAGTGGCCGGTGTGTGTAAATATGTCTTGAGATGCACAAATTTGAAAAGGTGTTTAGTAGTGCTTGAAATTGGAAAAATCAGACATTGCACTATTTAGCTTTTCTGCAATTTATATATTGCGATATAAATGCAGTTTCACCAGATTACTTAAATTGCTCTATTTGGAAATGTATAATTCATTAATTTAGATTGATTGGGATGATTTTTTAGGAGAGTGAATAATGCTTAAATATAACAATGAATTTAAAAGCACAGATAAATAGAATAGTGAAAAGGGGAGTCGAGCAATATTATACAGCAATAATTTAATAATAAAATGTAAAATAACACTGTATGATTGGATATTTCCTCATGTTACACTGCAAGTTATGCTTCGCTCAAAATAAATGCAGTTCAATTTTAGTTTTTTTATTACTTAATTTTCAAAAATTATAGCTTTCTCACAACTTTTCAAACAGCTAAATTTTATTTGGAAATAATTTATCAATGTAGAGTGATTGGGATTGTTTTGTAGAAGAGTGGCAAAATGCATAAAATGTTATTAACAAATTATAAGCAGAAATAAATAGAATAGAGCATAGCAAGAAGTGAAATTAACAGTGCTTTTTTGGTTTTCTGAAGAGTCAAACAGTATAAAGGTGCAAATATTAAATAATAAAATGTAAAAAAAAAAAACACAGTTTACAGTGATGGGTTGCTGCTGGAAGGGCATCCGCTGCAAAAAACATATGCTGGATAAGTTGGCGGTTCATTGTGCTGTGGCAACCCTTGATGAATAAAGGAACTAGGCCAAAAAAAATGAATGAATGAATAAAAATAACACTGTATGACTGGATATTTTGCAAAAAAACATCCCCCACTCACATTTTCATCTTGATTTTTTATTAGTAAACAAAAAGTGAGTATATTTTTTTTATTTTAGTTGTCGTCATCATGACTTAATTTTTCTTTAGTTTTATCTCGATTTCATTGGTAAAAACTTGCTTGTTCCAAAAACTTTTTGTCATAATTTTCATCAACAAAATGAACACTGGCACACAGTCTATATTTAAACATGTATATTAATTCAATGAAATTATAGTATATTAACGTTACAAATGGTACAATATCTTTTGTCTGAATGCTTTAAATGAGGGATTTTTAATCTCGGTCCTGGAGTTCCAGTGTTTTGCAGATTTTAGCTCAAACCCCAATCACCGGGGCTAGCTAATCAAGCTCTTACTAGGCTTTCTAGAAACATCCTTGCAGGTGTGTTGAGGCAAGTTGGAGCTAAAATCTGCAGGACACCAGACCTCCAGAAATGAGTTTAGGAACCTCTGCTTCCTCTTAAAAGGTCCACACAGCTCTTGAAAATACATGCAAATAATAAACTTCCACTCTATTATGGTTAAACTCTGCAGCCAAACTAAGCTGTATCTCTTGCTTAAATGTAATCCCACACATTGCAGTATATTGTGCAGCCCTAGTGTTTAGGTCTATTGGCCGAAGAGTGTGAGGATGTATGTGAAAGAGAATGCACATGGTGTTCTTGTGAATCCTGCAGACAAAGAGATATCACCTGTCTACAAGCTGTGATTTCAGGTGCTGTGAGGTGTTGCATTAGCTGACAGACAGG
This sequence comes from Danio rerio, assembly GCF_052040795.2. Classification (NCBI taxonomy): domain Eukaryota; kingdom Metazoa; phylum Chordata; class Actinopteri; order Cypriniformes; family Danionidae; genus Danio; species Danio rerio. The sequence goes on along the minus strand of NC_141025.1, from coordinate 39,754,267 downwards.
CAGGGTTTCCCAGACGGGGGTTGGTGAACCCCTGGGGGATCGTGAGGGAACTGCAGGGGTTCATGAGCTGATGGAAAGCTGCTAATTTATGTGTTAAATGAAAAAAAATCAATCAATGGGGCAGAATGATAATAAAATGTCTCTTGGTGTTATTAAGATCATCCTGTGTGTTCACCATCTTGAGCTGCTTTATTCACAGAAAACGTAGCGAATCTTTGCATATTGTGTGGGTTTGATGTACATTTGAGAACACAATGTTCTTTACACGATGGCAGATTTACCACCATTTTAATTGACAGGGGTTTAAAGCGTTTCACAAGTATTCCTCCAAACTAAGATCTTAAATGTTAAAAGCTTTTATATTCAAAAGAAACAGGTTTAAGATGTGTCGTGAAAAATAAAAATGTTTTCATTCATTCATTTTCTTGTCAGCTTAGTCCCTTTATTAATCCGGTGTCGCCACAGTGGAATGAACCACCAACTTATCCAGCACGTTTTTACGCAGCGGATGCCCTTCCAGCCACAACCCATCTCGGGGAAACATCCACACACTCATTCATACACACAAACTTACACTACAGACAATTTAGCCTACCCAATTCCCCTGTACCACGTGTTTGGACTGTGGGGGAAACTAGAGCACCCGAAGGAAACCCACGCGAATGCAGGGAGAACATGCAAACTCCACACAGAAACGCCAAACTGAGCCGAGCCGAGGTTCGAACCAGCAACCCAGCGACCTTTTTGCTGTGAGGCGACAGCACTGCCTACTGCGCCACTGCATCACCCCTATAAAAATGCATTATTAAATATTAAATGGATATTTTATGGTAGTGTTATGTTATAAGCATGTCTTCATTGTATGAGTAATATACCGCCACCACCAATAACAACAATACTAAACACAACCTATATTAAATTGATAATAATATTATAAATTAATTTTTTGGGGTTCATAGATGAGGATGTAATGTAGACTGATCTACAAGGTGTAATTATAAATATTATATCAATATTTATAATTGCTTTGGGTAAAAGTGTCTGCCTAATTATTAGTGTAAATATATTTGTGCCTATTTATCTCCATGGCATTTGGCCATTCATGCATCATTTAGGTGTCATGATGAATATGCAAATGTGCCATTAAATTATTTAATTATTAGCTTAAGATATCAGGGAGCACTTTAAGTAAATATTGTATGTTTAAAGGGTCAGCTGATTAAAAAAATTGGAAAACCATGGGCTGGAGAACACCATGAAAACATAATGGCTCTCATAAACGAAACTTAAAAGTTTCAGACTTTTAGAGAGGATTTTTACTTGCTAAAAATAAGGCGGAGGTGGTTTCCCAATCACTTACTGATGGCTAATTAAAAACAACCACATTTTACATTATTCTTGTCATCTTATCAAGTAAAACCGTATCTTATTAAACAAGGCTAAAATCAAATGTAATTAAAAAGATGACCAGTGCATGAGCATTAGTTCTCTTGGTCGCCATGACTGCTTGCCTGATTTTTTTCAAAAGGCAGATTGGTACAAAATTTAATGGTGGCAGCCACCTTGTCATTCTCCATGCAGGAAAAACCCTTCTTTAAGATCTGATTTTTTTAGAATCACATATTAGATATGCAAAGACATGATCAGAGCAGGTCAGTGTGTTAGCATGAACACAGAGCATTCACACACACACACCAAATAATACCACACTGAGCCAGTGATTAAGAAGTGTTTGTGTCCTGCACGTTACACCTACTGCAAGTTACCTCCACCCCCCCCCAAAAAAAAAAAAAAAAATACAAATAATAATTAATAATAACATGGAATTTTTTGCTTTAAATTTGTTGATTTTCATATATAGCTTTCAAATCTTTTTAAGTAGCAGCATTTAGTATATTAAATTATGCAATCAGACATGTAGAGAAACAGATTTCATAATAATGAACTACCCTCAGCAGTAAACCAATAATAAATAACAATAAATTAAATGTAAAAATATGTTTCATCATTAAATTACAAAAAAACTTTTGAGATATAGTTGGTATATTTGGGAGGTGATGGTTAAACTATTCTTATTTTTATTTGTTGTAGTGTTTGTTAAAAACAATGTATCTGTGTACTTAAAATTAATTTGCCCTCATAATCTTTAATCAGATATTATAACCCATGGTTTTCGTTACATGTCGTTGCAAGGGCACCACACCAAAATACAATCAGTAAGGACAAAATCGAACGTGCATAAAACGTGGTAGAGCTTCAGATGTGATGTTGCTTTGACACTTGGGTAGAAGTTTGCATGGAGCTCACTTCTTTGGTTGCTGCTCCTCAATTCTTTTTCGTGCTTCCCTATTCTTGCTTCCTTTCCATGCATATTAGCCCCATCAAGATGTGAGGTAATGATACAAGAAAATGATGTGAGGACAGATAAATTTAATCCACACTTTCTTTAGAGTCACCTCAAAGCGTCTTAATTTCTTGAATGTGTACATCACTGATTTTTTTAGGGAGGCTCCGATCGATATCGGCCGATCTTATGAACTGATTGCAGGGGTTTGTTCATGAGTTTACAAGCAGAGGCACATGCGCACCTGGGTCATACATGCAGCAGCTACAACATGTGAGGAGGTAAATGATGCATGGGGCATAAAATACATGCGACCACTGTTAATACAGTTCATTGGTACAACTTGTATGAGTGATGGTCTCTCTGTTGCAAATATTGTATATCCATTGTTTTGAGCTGCTGTGACGTGAGCGGAGCAACCAGCCACATCCAGTGTCCAACCGTATGACTTTTCCCAGAAGCTCTGCAAGTCTCCTGCATATTATCTATTATTTTCTGTACTACGGCTTCTGTCCACTCTAAATGGTTATAAGAGACATGCTTAGGATTATATGCAGTGATAATATATAGAGTTATATGAAGCTACCTTAGTATATTATCTTAGGTAAGGAGAGATCTACACTTAAATATCATACTTAAAGGGAAAATGTGCTTTATGCAATGGCAAAGTTGCTTAAGCTTGAAGCATTAGAATCGATACTTGGTATCGGCAGATCACCATGACAAGAAATCGGTACTCGGTAGGGCTGTGCGATTAATCGAAATCGAATCGCAATCACGTTTTGAAATGTTGCGATTAGCTAATAGATTAATTGATATATATATATATATATATATATATATATATATATATATATATATATATAAAAATTAATTTCAGTGTGGTGGAGAGAGCGTGGCCGAACACCCAGAAAGTTGGGAGAGGGAGTGGAGACAAAATAAAAAATAAATAAAATCATCACTTACCTTAACGCCGACCCTGTCTTCTTCCCACAACAAAGAACTGTTCTACAGAGGTGCCGAAACTCGGGAAGAAGAAGAAGACAGGGTCGGGGTTAAAGTAAGTGATAATTTTATTTATTTATTCTGTCAGTGTTTCTGCGACAGCTCTTTGAGTGCAGGTTGTCGCTCGGCTCTCTCGCTTTCCTTAAGAAGGTGTCTCTCCAGCCCAATCACTAGAGAAAACAGGTATTATTAATTATTTCTGATTGGGCTACTGACTAGCCGCTGGTGTCTCCACTCGCTCTCCCAACTTTCTGGGTGTTCGGCCATGCTCTCTCCACCACAGTCGGTAATATGGGAATATTTTGGTTTCAAAGGCTGCATTTACACTGCACTGTTCAAGTGACTCAATTCCGATTTTTTTTTTCTCCCATGTGGCACAGATCGGATATGGCCCATATACGTGTAAGCAGGAACAAATCACATGGATTCCAATTTACTCAGATCAGATTCAGGCCTCATTCATATGTGGAAATTTATCCGATATGAATCGGATCTGTGTTCTCGTTTCTGCAGTGTAAGTAGGTAGATCGGATTTTCATCTGTCAATGCTAGTCGCGCATTAAAAACAATATCGAATAACGTCAAGTCTGCCACTTTCATTTCAGAACAGACTTCAGCAGAGTCTTCCACCTTAAATCTCATACACGAGGACTTAAACAGCTTTTATGTTGTCATATACAGTAGCACAGGCATTTAAGCATATTAACGAGAGCGAGAAAGCGCAATTTCGCCACCTAACCAATATAAAGTAATATAAAACTAGTGCATAGCTACATCACATGCTTAAATCACGCCATGGACATTACATTAAGATGCCTAAATTTTTTTTAAAAAGGCCATATATCAAAAGAAGATGGACAAATGAGAACCTTTCTATCATAAACTATAGCAAAACAGCTTGTCAAAAGCTGCGAACAGATTACATACTGGAATAGAAAAAAGAGCACTCTTTAATTATATTAATAGCTGTTAGTCAGTGCCCGCTCTTTTTTTCCCTGCTTATTCCACCTTTGCCGTGTGCTGTTTAAATGCAGACGATCGGATACGAGTCACCTTTAAAAGATGTTGTAAGCAGGTCAGCAAAAAAATCGGATACAGTCATAAAATCTGAATTGACCACCAAGATCTGCACTGTGAATGCAGCCATAGTCACGGACACTGAACAAAAACAGGTCATTTGTAAATTAATGAGCTGGAGCTTGACTACAAAATTAAATCGCAAATTGAATCAAAATCGCAATTTTTGTCAAAAAAAATAAATAATAAAAAAACAACAACACACAATTAAATAATTTCCTTAAATCGCACAGACCTAGTACTCGGTATTGGCCAATCACCATGACAAGAAATCGGTACTATGTATCGGCTGTAAAAATCCTAATCGTAGCATCCCTACTGATTTTGCTTGCATATGGATATTCTTGAATATTAGAGATAATTATTTATATTGTAATAGTTTTAACCTCCACATAACCCCACATGTCTGTCTTATTAAGGATGAACTATTCACAGTTAATAACTGGATTTTAGTTGTGCTGAAAAGTATGTCACATTTACAATTACTTTATACTAATTATTCCCATTAATTTGTGTTTGAATTTTCAGCTGTAGTTAGCAATTGTTTTAACTTTCACTCGCATCACATTTAGTCAACAAACATTCTGTAAGCTGAAGTGATTAATGGGAGACCCAATTGTCTAATAACAGACACATGTTCGGAAAACAGTCTGCAAGACTTAATGGGCACCCGATGTTCATTAGGTGCAGGGCCACCAATTTCTAGGACAGAAGCTCAAATTATGAATCTTTATTAGGGACGCTTGTAGTATGAAATTTAGCCCAGTTACTTGCACAGATCACAATAAGGGCAGCAAGTGTGCTTAACTTCACTTGTCCTGAAAGTAAGGCCAGAACATTTTAATCGCCCCCGGGTGGCGGACTGCAGTATAGGTCATAAGCTCTGCTCTGCCTGTAAACAAAGGGGAAGCGATCCAAAAAAAAAAAAAAAAATCAAATGAAGAGATAGATTTTTCAAAATAAATGTTTAGGTTTCTGTCATTTTAAGTAGTTATTGTCATTCTTATGTATGTTCTTGTTTGTTTATTTGAAATATTTATATATTTGATGCTTTAAAAACAAAGTGTGGTGTCATGATTGAAAGCTTGTGAATAGGTCAGTAGGTTTTGTTCAGTGAAAGCAACTGGAGACACTGGGTCCATATGTCTTACAGAACGGCTTGTTGAAAGATCAAGAGAAATCACACTCTGCTAGGCCAAAATCAAATGCATTCCCTAGATCACATTTGGATCAGTGTGGGACTTTATTGTTACATGTATAGACATGTTTTTAATAGTACTGCTGTATGCTGTCAGATACACTTGATTTCATACAATAATGGCATTTAGTTTTTTTTTTTTTCATTTAATTAATTAATTAATTAATTAAGTCATACTTACTAGCTTACATACATACATACTTCTCCATATTGTTTTTCACATTTGAAACAGTTGTATTTCAGCCTAATTTAACGCTTTTTAATAAACCATATATCAATCTGCAATTTTAGACGATAATAAATAACCATTCCCAATAATTGACTCTTATGATTGGTTATTGGGACCAGGGTCACATATAAAAAGGAACTTTAACCTCAAATAGCTTTCTGTCTGCCAGTTTGGTGTGATTTGCGTAACCAAATTGAATATTGTAAAATACTCAATGGAAAATTTTCAATACAAAACTCCTGATCACACAGTTTTCTCTAAGAATTATAAGATTGCACAAATACATTTTTTTCCAAACAGCAGAAAAGTTCAATTCACGTGTGTTTGTATATTTTCATGATGCACATAAATTCAAAGCCGCTTTACAGAATAGGCAGGTTTCTACTGCACAAATAATAGCAATGTGATTATAAGAAATTACTGTGTTTATGTGGCAAATTGTTCAGCAGGCACGGGCACACATAGGGCTTAACCTATGCAGAGCACATGCCCTTTTTAGTCTTGGATAGAAAGTGCCCTTCCAAAACGATCTGAAGTGCCCCCGCAACAATTATTATGTGATTGTAATACCAATATATGGACATTTTATCAGATTTGTGTGGAAGAAAGATTAGGCAAGGATAAACATTTGTTTAATCTGCAATGGCGGTACAGCTGTAGCATGACTGTGGAGTAATGAAATAAATTATGTGAAAGCTTGACCACAAATTATGGCGAATGTGCACATACTCTGATTTAACTGATTTACTGATTTTTATTTTTTCAAGTTGGCGACTCGGTGGCCTCATAGCAATAAGGTTGCTGGTTCGAGTCCAGGCTGGGCCAGTTGGCATTTCTGTGTGGAGTTTACATGTTCTCCCTGTGTTTGCTTGGGTTTCCCCCACAGTCCAAACACATAAGGTGAATTGAATAAACAAAGTTGGCCGTTGTGTATGTGTGTGAATGAGTCTGGACGTTTCCCAGTACCGGTTGTAGCTGGAAGGGCATCCGCTGCGTAAAACATATGCTAGATAAGTTGCCGGTTCATTCCACTGTGGCGACCTCTGATGAATAAAGGGGATGAATTAAAGGGACTAAGCCGACAGAAAATTAATGGATGAATTTTCAGTCTGTAACTCAAAAATGAAAATTCTGTCACCATTGACACGTCTGGTCTCGCATTAGCAATCTTAAATCCATCCAATTAGTAAGAAGAAACTTTATAAATAACCAAATCATCATACCTGGGTCATGTTACTCCACCACCCCGACTCCACTCCGCCTTCTCTTGAAGTGAATGGGGAGTTTTTGCAGGACCAGGCCTGAACTCTGACCCCTCTCTCCCGATTAAGAGGGGAGCCCTGGGCTCGAGACCCTTCCAAGATCAGAACTCTTTCCTGGGACAGCACGCCAAATACGTTTTATTCAGTCAAGCATCCGTTAAGTGCAGTTTCGTGAATTGACATTGTATGGACAAAATTGGACAATTCTCAAAATATCTTCTTCAAGGGGTGGACAATATATCATAAAATTATTGTTATTGTGATAATAATATATAAAATATACAAGTCACAGGGAAATGCAATATATTAAATTAATTTTATATGCAGAGCATTCTGTATGAATAGTTTGTTCATATTCAAATCTGATCAAGGAATTTACAAACTTCATCCTTACACATACAGTAGGTGCTGTTAGTTGAAGCCAGAGCTGAGAATAAATAATAATGCAAAGAGAAAAAGGACAATGGCCAATAAAAAACAAAATTTCCACCAAGGTTTTCGATCATTCATGGTGTTTTAAAGTCTAATGGCTCTGTTTTAATGATCTAGGTGCACAGTCTAAAGCACATGCCACAAAAGCATTAGGGTCGAGTGACTTTTGCTATTTTAAGAACAGAAAAATTTGGTTTGCGCTGCGCCGCATGGTGTAACATGGTTGTGCTTATTCTCTTAATGAGTTATGGGTGGGTTTTGAGCTCAATGTTCAATAAACCAATCAGAGTATCATCTATCATTCCCTTTAAGTGTCAGCTTTATCGCGCCATGGCAAAATAACAACACACCAACAATGCGCCTTAGATATAAATAAATAGATTTGCTATTTAAACAACGTAGTGCAAAATGTGAAAATTAGCTTAGAAAAATTATATTACATGTTGATTTTAATTTGATCAATGCACAAATATTGTTATACACAAATATATTGTTTTAATCGCTGATAGAAATGCATTTTTAAAGTTATCATAAGTAATATTGTTATCGCAACAATCAACAACATAACACATTTTCCCAGTATCCTGCAGCCCTCTCTTCTTTAATGTTCCACAGAAGAATGTCAGGTGAGTTAATGAAGACAGTGTGAGAACCTTTGCCATTATATTTTACCCCACACAAGCACTGCGTCTTGATTGTCACACCTGAATAAGGTTTATCCCTAATCGCACAGAGCACACGTCGCTAACACATGAGCACAGGTGCTGTGGTGTGGGTGGACCCACTGATTTCCCTGTGGGTGGCACTCCCAGCATGCATGCGTCTTGGCTGCATCTGTCATTTTTCCTGTCTTTGACTTTATCTCTGCCTGAGCTTCTGAGCGTGATTTAAAAACAATAAGCAGATTGAGTGAGTTTGATAAAGCAAAGTGAACATGCATAGGCACACACACACACACACATGCAGACTGGAGGCTACAGTGAGCTAGAGGACTGGAGACAGACAGAGAGGGATGTGGACGGCAGCAGACAGTGTTGCTAGGAGACCGCACACAGTGACTGGTGTGAGAGACATGGTTTCACATCCCTCCCCCATCCCGACAGCACACTTCCTTCCCTCTCCGTCTGTTTTTCGTTCCCGCTCCCGTGTTCATTGTCTCCCCCGGTCATCCTTCTTCACTTGTCGCTCCTAAAGTAAAGGTTCCTTATTGTTATCGATGGTTCCATGAAGATGCCTGGAACCGTTGCATTCCACAAAAGATTTACGCTGATTTTTAGATGCTGGAATTGTTCTAGCTGCTTGAAGAACTTAACACTAAAAGGTTCTTTAGGGAACTAAAAAGGTTCTTCTATGGCATCACTGTGGAAGCCCCCCCTTTTTTTATTATTGGCACCTTTATTCCTGTCTGTCTGTTCTCATCTGTCTGTTTGCTCATTTCTGCCTTCCCTTCTTCTCTCTAAGCATTTTCTGCCAGACTCTTTAACCTTCCTTAACCTCTTAAATATGGTCTCCGCCCTCCTTCCTCACTATTTCCACCTTTCTGTCTCCCCTGTTCTTCTCTGTGTTTAAATCTAATTCATCTCTGTCTGTGTGTCTCATTGACTCTGTCGTTCGGCACGAGAGCGCCGAGCTTCTGAAGTGACAGTAGAGCAGTTGCCAACGCGGCAGCTGGCCGGTCACCATGACAACAGCCAGGTGCAGTGTAGAGGGACAGGACAATAAGTGAGGGACGGCTTATGTGACTTCACAAACACACACACGCACACACAAACAAATGCACACACAAAGATTTTGGGTAAAGCTGTGATTTCGTCTGTGATTTTTATTGCTGTGTGGGTGTTTGTTTATTCTGTGTGGATGTATTGTTCTGTGTGTGTATTTGTGTGGGTGTATATGATATGTGCATATCCCATCTGTTCTTCAATGATTTGAATGATCTGACCTTATGACCCACACATCTATATTAATGTGTGTGCATGTGTCTTTTACTTTGTTACACCTGATATGAAATGCCTGAAGGAATGTAATGTGCTTATATGTGCATGTGTATGTACTGGTTTTGGTGGTTTATAAGGACAGAAATATGTATAATGACATGGGTGCAACATTGTTGTACTTTTAAGGTGGTTTACAAGGACATAACTTGTGTCTTCATAATTAAAAATTCTTGAATTGTGGTAAATAGTGGTGGGCAAAGCGAGGCTTCATATAACACTGAAACAGTCGAAGCAAATGTGTCGAAGCTTCGAAACGATTCAAAACCCCACTCTACAGTGACACCTAGTGCTTATGTATTGAACTGGAACAGCTTCCACAAAGAAAAGTTGAGCAAATGCAGGTATTAAACCGCTCTTTGTAGAGTTGAACCTTTAAGTGATTTAGTGGAGTGGCAAGGGTTTCCTGACTACCATGCAGGGATAGTGGGTTCGAGTCCAGGCTGACACAGCTATTTTGAAATGCTTTAATACCAGTTGGTAATGCTTTGTTCAACCCATCACTGGGAAACCCATACACACTCATGCTCACACATAAATACAATATGGACAATTTAGCCTACCCAATTCACCTATACTGCATGTCTTTGGACTGTGGGGTGTAGCACCCAGAGGAAACCCATGCGGATGCAGAGAGAACACGCAAACTCCACACAGAAACACCAACTGACCTAGCCAAGACCAGCATAGTTCTTGCTGTGAGGCGACAGCACTACTTACTTCGCCACTGCGTTGCCTCTGTGGCCAGAAGTTGACGAGAATTATTTATATTATTCACTACATTTCCCATTGTATTTTATTAACATCTACCCAAAACCTAAACCCAACCATCACAGTACTGTAAAAATATTAATTATTGTTTTACACTGCTACAAAAAATGATGCTAAATTGATGGCGTACACGCAGCTGTATCCTAACTAGACTACACCAGAAAAGAGTAACATTAATAAAATACATAAAATCATGATTTCAGAGTATTTGAACAAATCGGGATTCAAACCCAAAAGTCATTTGAAGCACAGAAACAACACGCACAGTCCACTTTAAATCAGTGTTTCGGATCATGCTTCGATGCAGTGTTTCGAAACACTTGTGCTTCGGGATCTCGACACTGTGTAGAAACGTCAGTTTCACATCAGCCATTCCTCGTGGTAAATACTTAACATAGTACTTTTACATTAAACATTTGCCTCAGGTTTCTAGTGAGGGTTGAATTGTATGGTCTAACTTTATATTAAGGGGCCTTAACCAGTACTTCATTTATAAATGGATAATTTCTGGAACAAAACCGGGGAATAAAAGTAACTGTGAGCGACGTCCGCCACACAATTCCAGTTTTCCTGGAGCATGATGTTACTAAGCAGTTAATACAAAACAAATGAGCACATTTCTCAATGGTCTTTAATTATTTAGTGCAATATAACGTTATGGGTAAACAATGGCTTAAAGCAAGCAAACAAACAAACATGTAGCTACAAACATAAATCGTATAAAACATCAATGTTCAGCTTACTAACACCACTGACATTCCGTTCACTATTATGTACCGAACGAAAATGACTCACTCAGTCTAATTTTTAAAAGGAAAAGCCCACAGTTACCTTCTCCGTCATGCTTTCTGGCAGACTTAAGATCGCTTTGCTTCTGTCTCCCACTATCCTGATCCATTGGCTCACTTTCATCTTGTCAAGATCTCTTTTCATCAGGCTCATTATCTGATTTACTTGTGGTTTAAAAATGCCATTATTTATTTTTCGCTGCTTACTGCACACAAAACAATAATCACCAACCAATGAGAGTGATTGTAAATGTAAGAAAGCTGATTGGTCGAAAGTGGCTACCTTTATGTGTGTGGGCTCACACAGTTAACACAACTTTGCTCACTGTTTTTCACTCAGACTCATTCACGCTCTCTCACACACACACACATGCAGGTATTCACCACGCAAAAGTGGTACAGGAGCCGGTAAGATCTGGCTCAAACTAAGCACTGGCCTTAACTAATATGTACTTACACGGAAGTTGGTAATTAATTACAATGTACTTATTGTGTAAGTACGTGTTTTCACATTGTACTTATGCTTGATTAAATATGTGCATGTAATTACATCTGTAATTTAAGTTAAAATGTATTCAGATATACAGTAATTTAATAATCAAATGGAAAATAATACTGCATAATCTTCAATAAAATTGATCGTTATTCATTTGTCAAAGTTGCAAATGGTACAATTTCATAGACCTAAATGCTTTTAAAACCCTCTAACAGTCACATGCTTTAAAAAAAAACCTTAAGAAATGGTAAAATATAATCCAGAGCCAACCTTGTGTATACTCGCGATGTGACTATTGCGAATGATCACATTGCGATATTGATGCTGAAAAAATATATTGTGCTGCCCTAATCACAAATACATCACATACTGGAGAAGATGATCATTAATTTGGCTTTAGCGCTGCTGTCATTAGAAAAATTGTTGAAATTCTGTTCAAAATTCTAGTTTTTTGTTTTGCTATATACACATTTGTTACACTTAATGGCATTTTAGTGTCTTAGTAAAAATGTATGATCATAAAAAAAAACCCTGAGATTAATAAATGTATAAGTTGATATTAGAAATTAGTGAATTAAAGCTATTAAATGTAGTCCTGGCTGGACCGGTTGGCATTTCTGTTTGAAGTTTGCATGTTCTTCCAGTGTTGGTGTGGGTTTTCTCCAGATGCTCCAGTTTCCCCAACAGTCCAAAGACATGCGTTATAGGTGAATTGAATAAACTAAATTGGTTGGAGTGTAGTTGTGTGAATGAGTGTGTATGAGTGTTTCTCAGTACTGGGGGTTACAGCTGGAAGGGCATCCGCTGTGTAAAATATATGCTGGATGAGTTGGCGGTTCATTCCGCTATGGCGCCCATGATGAATAAGAGACAAAGCCGACGGAAAATAATTGAAGCTATTAAATGTGTTTAAAAAAATCTTATATATGTTAAACAGAGGGCAAATATCTGAAAAATAATGAAAATTTAACAACTGCCTTCAACTGTAATGTCAACGCTTAACACAGTAGGAGCTACTTGTAATGTAGATCACTCCAAGATGTAACAAAGAATACCTGTCCTGTAGTTTCCAAAATGAATCTCTAACTATCTTCTGAAGTGGTTTGTGTGATCGGATTCAGTCTGTAACTAATGTCTTTCATCTACATTTGCATGAACCGCCTCAGTGAAAATGCATAAAGTGTAAATAGATCCGTGTATGAAGTAGTAAATGCAAAAAGGTATTTCACACCAGTGACTCGTCTTTATATTTACGTTGTTGTATGATATACAGTAAGCTTGATGGAATCAGTCATTCTCAATGCTGTATCTGCTGCTGTCATACTGAAGTGCACCTTTATTTATGTGGTGTCAGTTACAGTATTAGACTGTCACTTTCTGTGCCGTTTGAAATTGTATCTGTTTGTAATAGCCTCTGTTTTTAGTGAAGTAACAGTATCTGTGTTTTCTCAGGCTTTATGTTCTGGGTAGTGTCATATTGTTTGTTGTAGAGAGTATTGATCCATGGTGTTGGGTTTATGAGGGGAAAAGTTTAAGGGAAACATATTCATGTAATCTCACCAGGAAAAAGAATATCCACACACGTTAACTCTCCAGATATCTGTCTGTCTTGCTATATAGTCATAGCCTGGGGGGCTTTCATTGATTCCTATTTTCATGCCAGCAAACTGAACCTGTATACTCCACACCTCACATGTGTTATACAAACATGTGTATCGATCAATACATTATATGATTATGAATGACAGTTGCTGTGTTGGGTTCGCCTTCAGCACACATTTCTGGACATGTAGAATGAGAATGGCATCAAATCCATTGACAAAACTGTCACGTTTTTATTCTTTTTTCGTGGGTTTGTATTTATTTATATAGTAGCTGCTAAATGGATGTACATTAAAGCACATAAAGTACACTCACCGGCCACTTTATTAGGTACACCTGTTTAACTGCTCGTTATTGTAAATTTCTAATCAGCCAATCACATGGAAGCAACTCAATGCATTTAGGCATGTAGACATGATCAAGACGATCTGCTGCAGTTCAAACCGAGCATCAGAAAGGGGAAGAAAGGTGATTTTAATGACTATGAACGTGGCATGATTATTAGTGCCAGACGGGCTGGTCTGAGTATTTCAGAAACTGCTGATCTACTGAGAATTACTGACATGTTGAACCTTGAGGCAGATGGGCTACAGCAGCAGAAGACTACACTGGGTGCCTCTCCTGTCAGCTAAGAACAGGAAACTGAGGCTACAATTTACACTGGCTCACCATAATTGGACAATAGAAGATTAGAAAAACGTTTCCTGGTCTGTTGAGTCTCAGTTTCTGCTGTGACATTTGGATGGTAGGGTCAGAATTTGGCATCAACAACATGAAAGCATGGATCCGTCCTGCCTTGTATCAACAGTTCAGGCTGGTGGTGTAATAGTGTGGGGGATATTTTCTTGGCACACTTTGGGCCCATTAGTACCAATTAAGTATTGTGTCAACGCCACAGCCTAACTGTGTGTTAGTGCTGACCATGTTCATCCCTTTATGACCACAGTGTATCCATCTTCTGATGGCTACTTCCAGCAGGATAATGCACCATCATAAAGAGCAAATCATCTCAGACTGGTCTCTTAAACACGACAATGAGTTCACTGTACTAAAATGGCCTCCGCAGTTACCAGTTCTCAATTCAATAGAGCACCTTTGGGATGAGATGTAATGGGAGATTCGCATCATGGATGCGCAGGCGACAAATCTGCATGATGCTATCATGTCAAAATGAACCAAAATCTCTGAGGAATATTTCCAGTGTCTTGTTGAATCTGTGCCACAAAGGATTAAAACAGTTTTGAAGGCAAAAAGAGGTCCAACCCGATACTAGTACGATACCCGATACTTGTAAAGTAAAATGGACGGAGTGTATGTTGACAAGTTTGGGGACAAGCGGATAAAAAACAAGTTAAATAGTTTTGAAATGAATGGATGTACTGTATGGATTAATTTGAATTACATTTTTATTAGTTTTGCTTTCTGGGAAAGATCTAAATAGTGCACACTAAAGGTCTAGCATAGACTTCACACAGTCACATACTGTGTGCCTTGCCAGGCGTGGACCCTGATGCACACCTCTCAAAAAAATTGTAACATAACATGTTGCAGCAACACAGAGCAAAAGATTAGCGATTGGTCGGTTTGGTAGCGGTGACAAGTGGACGGGGTCGAGAGCTGTGGGAGTGTGTCAGAGCCAGTGGCATGATTGTTTAACAAGTGTTTGAGTTCCCTGAGGATCTTCAGATGGACACTTTTGATTTGTGTTTACGATTAAAGTTGTTAAACGTTCACTGATTCTTTCTTCCTTGAGTTAGTGTGGCATTGAGCTACTTCTCCAGGAAGAGTGGCGCACTCAATTCTGGCATAAACTCAAATTACGACAAAGAAACTCGACACAGTTGAACAGAAAAGCCTCAATGCCTACAAGTGTTTCTGTGTTATTTAATGTTATTGACTGTAGTAAACACGCATTCTGATATGATACATAGTCAAACAAATTCATATTTACTGAGTTTGTTTTGGTGCATAAAAGTGTTCTTGGAGCTTCGTACTGTTACAGTTGAACCACTGAAGTCACATGGAATGTTTTGACAATGGTTCCTGCTCTGGACTTTGAGCGTCTCAAGGTCATTATTGTCTATGTGAGAGCTCTCAGATTTCAGCTGAAATATCTTTGTGTTCCGAAGATGAATGAAGGTCCCAGGGTTTTGGAATGACAAGACGGCGAGTAATTACAACGCAATTTTCCTTTTTAGTTGAACTAACCCTTGAATACACAAAGTTTCATGATTGGTTTTTGACATGTACATGTTCTCAAGATCATTTCAGGCCCTGTATTGATCTTATCTTGATGTCATTAAAGTGTGGAACATGGGTGAACAGAGTCTCGCTAGCCCATTTTTCAGGTAAAACAATGCGGTTGTTAAGAAATGGCACCCTGGAGTTCAGGAGTGTTTGATTGACTGTTTCAAAGCCTCAAGAAACATTAGAATATGTTGAGATGTGAGACAGTCATCATCGGGAGGTGGGTAGTGTCAGTGTTGGTGGAGCTGCAAATGATGGCCACTTGAAAAGTGTTTCAGAGTGCAGATGCCTCTGTGGCTGTTTCAGCAGATATTGTGGAGGCAGGAGGACGTGTGGGAGGATGGAGAAACATGAAAAGGTGGAATAATGGTATATGTTATAGGCTGAACTCTTCATTCATAGTTTTGTTGAATTGTGGTCACAAAGAATGCTGGAAAACTTTAGTGAAAGGTGTGGTGTGTGATGGGGTCTTTTAGGGAAATGAATCGAGGGGTATTTTTCAAATATTTCCGAAGTGATGTTTAATAGCAAGGACATTTTCCACAGTATTTAATATTATATTTTTACTTTGGGGAAATATTCATTTCTTCAAGTTTGGCTGAAATAAAACCAAAAATGAAAAATATTATTAACCCCTTTAAGAATTGTTTTATCGATTGGCTACAGAATGTATTAGTGTTTTGTTCTACGACTTGCCTAATTAACCTGTCTTGCCTAGTTAACCCTAATATCCTAATTAATTTTGTACATTTAATTGCACTTTAAGCTTTATGCTAGTATCTTGGAAAATAACTAGTATTCACCATATTCGTGTACAAGCCGTCGCAGACATTTGAATGTTTTTGGCTGGAGACTTCCGGTCTCATTCACTTCCATTCATTTTCAGACATTAAAAACAGCTCGTTTTGCTGCTTGATGTTGCAGACTGATATATTTTTTTTTTATTATATTATTCTATTTTGTCTGTATAGTCATGCAAACACTTGTTTGTTGAGCAAATAGTTTAAAAGTTTTCTGTCGTTTATTACTTCTTGTCATTTCTCCCACAGACAACTGAATCGGAAGTTCTAAAACAATCACAAAAACGAGCGCACTTCCGCATTGAAGAAAAAATAAAAACATAGTTATTCGAAATGAGTTTTTAAAGCTATTATGTTTAAAAATATGTTGAAAAGATCTATCACTTAAACAACTTTCTTGAAAAATTTTGAAAAAAAATTATTTCAATCTACAACTGTATATCACTGAAAAACAAAGTTTTGCAATGGCAGTTTTTTCCCCCCAATATTATACAGCCCTACCTTTTTCTGATTTAGTTTGACCTTGTTTTATTTATTTATTTAGTGTAATTAGAAAGTTTGCTGATGCAGGTTGTGTTTAACAGATTGGCAAAGTTACATTTGCAGAACTAGAAAAGTTAAGTTGGGTTAACTAGAAAAGATAAGTTGGAGTAACTTGAAAATATAAGTTTTGAGAACTAAAAAATCAAGTTTGAGTAAGTACAAAAATGAATCTGCGGTTAAACGTTAAGGTGCGGTAACAAGAAAAAAATTAAGTTATGAGAACTAAAAAGATTAAATTAGGGTAACTAAATGTTAAGTTGGCATAACTAGAACACTTAAGTTGACTTACTATAATTGTTAAATTGGGGTAAAGCATCAGCATAGTGATGCCTTTTAAAGGTACATAAAGAAATATATCAGCCATGATCATCTTTCTTCCATACAAAGGAGTTTTCTGCCATGAAGTCTTTGGTACCAGGCATGCCATTAAAGCAAGCAATGCAAACTAATTGTGAAAACCTTCTGAAATTTTTCTAAACAGATGACAACTACACTGATGTTCTTTCAGTTTTGTGTGCCATATGAATCAGTATTCCACCTTGATAGCAATGCTTTATTTTTGTAGATAACAATCGTATTTTTTCTACTCGTATTTCTTTTATTGAATTTTATATGGGTCTCGACAGTATAAAAAGCGTGTGATTAAAGCTTTTGTTTAGACAGTATGTCCGTAATAAACATAAAAACAAATAAATCTCTTGCACATTTGAAAAAATTGTTTCCTAGTGTGAATGTTTAATGATTGCAGCAGCGTTGGGCTAAGTTCTGATAGGTTTAAGCCTAGAGTAAATCATAATTAACTGACTAAAATGTTTCAGTGTCCGTAACTTGACAGTGCAGTGAGCTCACTTTTCTAAATCATATTAATGGATGTGCACTATAAATGCAGGTGTGTAAGTGCTCTGCTCAAATCTCCATCCCTTGGCTGAGAGCTCTGTTACTCTCAAATGAGCAAAATGTAAAAATACTGTAAGACTAAGGAACTGACACACTACCAATAAATGTAGTTAAACCCTATTAGTATACAGTTCAGAAAGAATAAGACTATAGGTAACAGTTTACTTGAAGGGGTGCTCATAAGACTATCATTACATCGTCCTAGTCACATTACTTCACCTCATGATTATAAAGGTGATTTTATAGATGTATTAAGTGCCATGCGCTCAGTTATGTCATTTTTAAAAGAAAAGCTGACATAGTTTGAGATGTATTTGTTTTGACAACTTGACTAAACAAATGCATCACAACCTGTCAGTATCATGACAACTTGACATTATCAAGAAAACATAAATTGTCATTATTCTGCCATAAATAGGATTGTCATAAGCCCATTATAATTGTATCATGTATATTTTTTGTTATTCATATTTTATATCACTTTTTGCAGTGGAATAAAAAGAATTTAGAATTTTTTTTTGCATTTTGCATTTTGCCTTAGAGTGACAAATGAGTCTAAGCAAACAGAGAAAATGTAAATGATATCCAAGAGCCTGACAGCTTATCCGTAATAGTAGTAAAAGTATTTTTATGAACAGTAATATGTCAAGAATCACTAAGTTCTATCTTCTGTCTGACTTATGTTTTAAGATTTTCATTAAATTAATGAATGTACCATATAAACCAAAAATAGCACACAAACACAATACATTACCTGCCAAAAGTCTTGTCGCCTATGTGACAAGGAGGACTGCATCCACACATCTCTGCAATGACTCAAATAACTTATTATTAAAGTCATTTGGAATGGCAAAGAAAGCATTCTTGAAGGACCCCCAGAGTTCCTCAAGATACTTTGGATTCATCTTCAATGCTTCCTCCATCATCTGACCACATGCTTAATAATGTTCATTACTGGTGACTGGGCTGGCCAATCCTGGAGCACCTTGACCTTCTTTGCTTTCAGAAACTTTAATGTGGAGGCTGAAGTATGAGAAGGAGCACTATCCTGCTGAAGAATTTGCCCTCTACTGTTGTTTGTAATGTAATGGGCAGCACAAATGTCTTGATACCTCAGGCTGTTGATGTTGTCATCCACTTTGAAGATCTCTCGCATGACCCATATGTAATGTAACCCCAAACCATGATTTTTCCTTTACCTTCACGGGTTCCAATAAGTCTTCTGCGGTATTTGTGATGATTGGAATGGAGTTCAACAGATGATTCATTGGAAAAATCTACCTTCTGCCACTTTCAAGATGAACAACTAGAAGTCAAGTTATTATTTGTTGATTTTACAACTGGAATAGATGACAAGACTTTTGTCATGTAGTGTAGTGTGTATGAAATAAAATAATATCAATAATTGTTGTAGAATGTTGAAGTCGTTCTCAATACTTTAACACTTTAAACAGACAAATCTATTAATTGAATAAGAGCAAATCTTTTTCCTTTGGTTTAATCCCTAATTTTCAAGAGTTGCCACAGCAAAATGAACTATCAATTAGTCAGATGTACTCATATGTGGCATTTTATGTGGCAGATGCCCTGCAACCGCAAGAAAATAATGGCAAAAAATGTAGAGAGTACACAAACTCCTAGTGCTGGGAAACTATGCAGGTCTTTGGACTGTAAGGGAAACCCGAGTACCTGGATGAAACCCACGTGAAACAGAGAGAACATGCAAACTCCACACAGGAATGCCAACTGGCTCAGCCCGGACTCCCCATGACCAGCAACCTTCTTGCTGTGGGGCAACAGTGTTAACAACTGAGCCATCGTGCTGACTAGCAAATCCTACATACTTTGCAGGACTTTTTTACTTCTATATGTTCCAAAAAATGTGTTATATATGTTGTTACATATAAAATAATCTTTATCAGGATCTATGTTGATAAAGTGTCAGTCTCAGTTCATGCAGTTTAATTTGCAGGAGGTGCGATGTTAAGTCAAATCTAAGCCGTATACATCAGTGTGGGACTCTGTATTGCTCCATATTTGCCTTCAGCTCTCCTCTACTGTAAGATCTGACCCAGATAGCATGAAGTTTAACTTGCAGGCATGGGTTTAATGAGTAATTATATAAATTCATTTATTTTTCATTCATAGCTCTTCCTTGACTTGGGCAAAGACTGGAAGTAAAACTACACGTGTGATACAAATCATCCTCACCCGCTTGCGTGTTTGCGTTTCGTGCTTGCTCGTGTGTGACTTTATGAACCAGTTAGCGATGCATGACTGCGTAAGTAGGTGCCTGGATGCACATGAATCATTATGTGGCATGTATGTGCGTATTCAATGTGTTTGTTCTCTACAGGACAATAAAACTGTGTGAAAACATTATATTCCTGTTACCTAGCAATACTGCTGATGCGCTTGACGTCCACCTATATCTGCACATTCAGCAACACACTCCGCTAACCCACTCACCTTCTTCTCGTCATTGCTCTCTATCTCTCTCAGTTCATGTTTCTCTCTGTCTTCCGCACTTTCCCTTTCTCTCCATGCTGGAAAAACACTGGAAATGCACAGCAGTTGACAGCTGTATCCTTTTTAGCCAATCAGAGCTCTCTCTTGTACTACCCGGCACTCAAACTCTGAGCACTCTGTACAATATCTGCCCCACAACAAGCAGCTCAAATGGGCTCTCTCTCTCTCTCTCTCTCTCTTCTTCTTCTCTTGCAAGCTTGTTCTCTCTGCTGCCAGAATGCCTGTGTACTACATGTGACAGCCTGCATTACGGACTGCAGATTTACACAGGCACAGCCGGGGCAGCCCGGGGGCCTGAAGCCAGCTGAGCTTCTCATGCTTACTCAGATCTTCTTCTCGTAGAGAGAGATGCTACATGCCCTTTACAGGCCGCTGTGATGGAAATGAACGTGCAGTGGGGAGGATTTAGAGTCACAACCTGAACATTTGCATCTCTTTAGATCACGTGTGTGATGTGTAAATGTGCAAGATGGCTCTGAAGGCGGGAAGTGTGACAAGTGTTTTAAGACAAGTGTTTTCCAGCTGGTGGGACACAGGCCTGTTGTAAAAAGAACAAAAATATATAATGCATGAATAAATAAATGCAAGAGTAATTGTATTAGGCTGTGTTTCTGTCATGTTATTTTAGCACAGGTGATAAAGCAAGATAATATAAATATAATCAGTAAAAATCTTTAGTACGTTTCAGCGCATTGTCAGCAAAAGTCCAATATTGCGCTCAAAATACCAAGCACAGCATCGCATGGCATCATTGGATATTGAGTGTTATCAGCCAAGCCAAAACTTAGTTATTGTTACCAGGAAGTCGAGTGGCAACGAAGTTAAGGATCCATGTGCCGTTTATTAAGGGTGCACTCACACTATGCTGTCCGAACCGTGCCAAGGTGTGCTTCCCAATTCATTTGACAAATGTGAGTTGTCCGAATCAGGCCCGGGCGCTGTTCAGTTGCCTGGCCCTGGCTTGGTTGGAAGAGGTGAGCCAGAGTGTGGTTCTGTTGGGTTTGACAAGGCAATAGTACATAAATCCTTTACTTAAGTAGAAGTAACGATACTCATGTTTAAAACGAATCTGGTAAAAGATGAAGTATTGACTACAATTTTGTACTTAATTAAAAGTAAAGTACCGCCTCAAAAATGTACAAAAGTAAAAAATTACTCGTTTCAACCACAGTCCAAAGACATGCAATATATAGGTAAATAATAAGTAACTAAATTGGCAGAAGTGTATAGGTGTGTGTGTGTGAATGTGAGTATCTATAGGTGTTTCCCAGTACTGGGTTGCAGCTGGAAGAGTATCCGCTGTGTAAAACATATGCTGGAAAATACGGTGGTTCATTACACTGTGGTCCCCTGACAAATCAGGAACTAAACTGAAGGATAGTGAGTGAGAATAGGTAATTAACTAGACCTCACATCCTAATGATGCATTAATATAAAATAACTTATATTTCAAATTTTTATGTAAATAAAATATTTGTTGCTAAATTTAAAACGAAAGTCACAACCATGGTAAAAAAAATGTAAGGTGTAGAAAGTACAGATATTTGTGTAAAAATGTGAGGAGTAAAAGTAAAAAGTTGCCAAAAAATAAATAAATACTGGAGTAAAGTACTGATACCAGAAAAATATACTTAAGTACAGTAACAAAGTATTTGTACTTCGTCACTTATGCTTGGAGTGTGGGTGTAAAGCATGCCTGCGCCCGAAACTGAAGATGCAATGCCACTATTAAGGGACTGTTTCATATGGATTTATTTATCATTCTTTCCTTTCAATTAATGCAAACTGTCGTAGTTTATCAAAGACATAAACCCCTCAGACATTTCTTATAATTTATGAGCGTCAACTGTTTTGGATCTGTTCTGCAAAATACTTGACCGTGTCACCGCCTCCCAAATGACTAAAATGATATAACTAAAGCAATCTTCACTGTGCTGAGAGCTCTTTCTGTTAAGCTGAACAGCCGCATCACCTATGAAGAAGCGTGCTTAGATTTGGAAGGCAAAATACAATTTGAGTGCAGGGTATTGGGGGAGAGGGGAGAGGGAACAATCGCCCTTTGTCACAATTCAAGGCAACTGTATCTTGTGTGAGTACACCCTAATAGAAGTAGTCAGACAGGCAACGGTCAAACGGGTAGCAAACAGGAGCATAAAAGTAATCCAAGATTGGTAGTAAAAAAAGGCGAATGGTAGGGATAGCTGACGTGAAACTTATGTTTCGACAGTGTCAAGATCCTGTAGTGAAAGTGTGTTCGAAACGGTGTGCTGAAGCATGATCCGAAACACCCAGGTCTTGTGACTAAAGTGTTTTAAAACACTAGGTGACGGAAGCGATTCTAAGCATTGGTCATTTCAGAAACGTTTCGAGACCTGGCAAATCTGCGTTTAAATCTGCTTTGCTGCAAATGGCCCGGGTTCGAATTCTGACAAATGCAAAGTACAAATAATTTGAAACTATGACTTTATTTATTTTCATAATGTTACTCTTTCATGACCAAAACAAGACATATTTAATTACAACGTGTTCATTCGGATGTCAGACCAATGTTAAAACAAAACATGTTACAGAAACAGAGCATTAAAAACGAATATATGTAGCTGTATCTCCCTGGATTCAAACTCATCATCCCTGAATGCTAGTGTGGAACTCTCAGTATTACTCTATCATTTGAAACCTCAACTCTATAATGTGGGGTTTAATAACTCAATTTGCTGAACTGTTTCTTTGCTAAAGCTGTTCCAGAGCAATACATAAAACATTACCATTAGGCATCACTGTAGAGATGGGTTTCGAAATGTTTTGAAGCTTCAACACAATTGCTTCAACTGTTTCAGTGTTTCATAAATCTTCGCTTTGCCCACCACTAGCGAATGGTCAGTATAGGTGGCAATGAATCAATAAAAGGAAAACAAGAAAACAAGACAAGGACCAAAACACAGAAAATCTAGACAGCAGTGTCCGAAATAAAGGAGAGCAAAAGCAACAGCCTTTATTTTCTGTGCGTTTGCCATGGTTAAATGAATGAATACTAGAAACTCATAGATAGCTAAATATTTTGAAGGGAATATGAAGACAACATTAAAAAATTCTATTTTTATTGCTCATTTATGAATAGAAATGTTTTTTTTTTAAATATAGACTTTTTCTGATTCTAAACAAAACAATAAAAACGAGCATTTTTCATCTTGCGCTCACGGACCTGCTTGGACAACACTGAAATACATAACATCCGGTCCGCCGGTTACATACGGAGTTGCAGGAGTTAAAATATTTCAATGTATCCACAGCTCAAATCGGATTCAAATTTTCCACATACGGAGATGATCAGAACTCCACTGGAAATGAACAACCGGTCTGTCGCTTGTTGTTTGTCGTGTTCAGTGGAAAATCGGCTTAACGCTTTGTAATGCTACAGATTAAAAGTGAACAAGACTCAGCAAAGTGTGTGAGAATGTGAGATGTATAAATAGTTCAAATAATAAGTCAATCATGAGCTTCAACTGTGTGTGTTTGTGTCATCTGAATGCTTGACAGCTATAACAGGAGTGATGGGTGCTTCTGGGAGTTGTAGTTTAAATCATGAGAGAATTGTAGTCCTGGTGATATTACTTGTTTTCCAGTGATCTGCTAAGCCTAGATTGCTGGTGAACCTGACAGTTATTGGGGGTTTGAGGGGTGCGGATTGTGGAAAGTTTGCATATATTTTTAATATAGATATATAGTTCTGGTGTAGCAGGAATTGATGATTTCAATCTCTTTAAAACATAGGATGTATTAATTTGAATAAATTTTCTAATTTTGCACAGATGTTATAAATTTGCAGCTAGTGAAGGAAACATGGAAACACAATTAATTATTTGGTTTAGTATATTTAGAGTTTGTTTCATTCATTTTCGAAATAAATCAAGAATTCTGCAATAACAGCAATAATAATAATTAACAAGTTCACACTTACAGATATTTGCCTGAAAGTGGAATATTCATATTTAGTGTGCTGTCTTGGGAGAAGACTTTGATTTCAGAAGGACACCCTAACTAGTGTTATTTCTCTTGTCAGTGAAGCTAGAAATAGCAGTTAATATTAACAGTAATGTATTAATTACATATTTATATTTTACATTTTTATTTTAAATTGGGGCGGCACAGTGACTTAGTGGTTAGCACGGTTGCCTCACAACAAAAGGTCACTGGTTTGAGTACCGACTAGGCCAGTTGGCATTTCTGTGTGGAGTTTGCATGTTCTCCCCGTGTTAATGGGGGTTTCCTCCGGGTGCTTCGGTTTCCCCCTACAATCCACAGATATGTGCTATAAATTATTTAAATAAACTACATTTCCCGGAGTGTAGGAGTGTGTGAATGAGAAAGTTTATAGGTGTTTCCCAGTGCAGAGTTGCAGAAACTACCTTTAGATTATTTTGTTTTCAGTTTGGTAAAAGGGTTATACTAAGCTTTGGTAACTAATTTTTGGTTTTGTTATTTTGTTTGATTTTAGCGTCACTTTTAGCCTCTTCGCCTGCAGGGTTTATTGGTTTTGGATTATTTTGTGGTATAAATTGTATATAATTTACCTTTTGTGGTCGCTTGTTGTTATCTATATTCTTCTTCTTTATTATTAACATTTTCTGTATATCTTAGATTTTTGTATAATAAATTATTCTTTATTTTTGGCAGTATTTTGGTTAATGCATGATTTCCTTTTCCTCCCTAGATTAACATCGAAAAGTTGTAACAGCGGTATAAAACATATGCCAGAATAATTGGGGATTCATTCCACCGTGGCAATCCCTAATAGAGAGACTAAGCTGAAGGAATTGGTGATTGTGTTTGTTTTAGGAATTTGATACATTAATAGACATTTGGTAACTTTAGACACACATTTATGCATTTTATATATATATATAAAAATAAGCTTTTAATGGTTTTTTAATGTGCTATAATGTGTTATAATCCCACTTACGGTCAAAAGGGAATATAAACAGCTGCTTCTTCTCTTCTCCTGTCTGAGGCACTTTTCCTCTCAGTTTTTAGTGAGTTGCGTCCAGAGGGAGATGGGACTTGAGCATTAGACCCTCTGTAATGGACACTTAATCCAAACTCCCTTCACTTTTCCACATTAAAAAAGAGCAACACTAAAGAGCAGCAGAGAATGCGGCGTAGAGATATAGAGATTGCTGAGTAAAGCACTTTCACTAAGCGTCTGTGCTCTGTTAATTGTTTCAGTTCATTTGGACGCTGGGGATTTTATGTTATCAGAAAGACTGGAATTAATTTGCATGCCAATGAAAATGCCAGCTAACCTTCACTTCTCTCATTTGCAGGTAACTGGGACGGGGGAAAGCTTTTAAATCCATCCCCCTGCTCCTGATTGGTCCTCTATACCATGAGCTCTGGCTCCGCCCAGGATGTGGCGGTGGAGAATTTCCTGCGTGACATAGAGAGGCGGGGCCAGTGGCTGCACTGCGCTGTGATTGGTTGTGAGGAGGAGCATCAACGTGGCGACATGAACCTGTTGTACCGCAAAAGTCGACTGGACTGGAGACACCGAGATCAGGAGGGCAAGAAAAGGTAACCAGCGAGAGAAATAAAGCTGAAAGACAATGAAGAAAGTAAAGAAAAGAAAGGATTGCATCGCAGAAAAAGCTTTTCTTAGATTTATTTTAGAAAATGATCTTGTTTTTTCTTTTGCCGTACAATTGTTTTGCTTGTTTTAAGGAAAAACTCACTTAATTTTGACTTATTATTTCTGAAAACAAGACTATGTATGTTTTGCTTGTCTAGAAAATGCTTCTTGATTTAAGAATTTTTTGTTATTTGGACTAGAAACAAAAAACCTAGGCAAAAAAAGCATGCATGCATTGGAGAGCTTCGGTGAAAGGTAAAGGAAAGAAGTGAGGGAGAGGAAGATTAGTAAAATCCTGACTCGATAGAGAAGGTGAGAAAAAGGTGAATGAGGAGGGAGGAGAGTGGAATGAAAAAGATTATAAAAGAGACGAGAGAGGGGAGCAGCAAGATTCAGGAACATGAAACGATTAAGAGTGGTCTTAACTCTGAAATAGAGACATTTGTCTTTCATATTTTATGCAAAGCATCCAAATCTTCTTTTCTGGTTGACAGACAGAGATACAGAAGAGAAAGAGAGCATGATATATTATTCCAGCGCAGCCTTCTCTGGTGCACAAGTAAATCAGCAGACGCGAACAGTAGTCAAAAACAGCTGGAGTACTTGACAATCTGTTTTTATTTTTGTGAAATTATCGTACTGATAAATAGAATTATTCATATGTTTTTACTTTTATTTATAAAACAGCTACACGTTTTTAATTAATCATGTATCAATGATTAAATTTCATTAATAGGATAATATTAAAATTGTGCTGGTAATTATTTATCACTGTATAAATATGAAAAAGTCTTAAAGGAATAGTTCACCCAAAAACATTAATTACTCACCCTCATGTGCTTTCAAACTCGTGAGACCTTTGTTGATTTTCAGTACACAAATAAAAATATTTATAGGCTCGTGAAGAATTAAAAGACCAGAAAGGGACCAAGAACTTTGTAAATTTTATGAATCTATGAGAATTCATTTGTCCACAAAAAAAGTGACTTTAATCAACGTTGTGCTTTAATTTTAGTTTAGTTTATTATTTATAAAGCACAATAAAACAACAGTTGTTGACCATTGTGCTGTACAAACCTAAAAACTAGACAGAGTCACTCAGATAGGCTCTGACTTAGGCTCTTCTCCCCCGATCACTCAGCTTAGATGGCCAACCAGCTCTAGGAAGAGTCCTGGTGGTTCCAAACATCTTCCACTTATGGATGATGCAGGCCACTGTGCTCATTGAAACTTTCAGAGCAGCAAAAATTTTTTTTTTGTAACCTTCTCCAGCCTTGTGCCTCAAGACAATCCTGTCACGGAGGTCTAAAGACATTTTTTGTCCTTATGCTTGGTTTGTGCTTTGACATGCACTGTCAACCCTGGGAGCTTATATAGACAGGTGAATGCCTTTTCAAATTATTTCCAATCAACTGAATTTGCCACAGGTGAACTCCAATTAACCTGCTGAAACATCTTAAGAATGATCAGTGGAAACAAAATGTACCTGAGCTCAATTTAGAGTTTCACGGCAAAGGCAGTGAATACTTCTGTACATGTGATTTTTCAGCTTTTTATTTCTAATAAATTTGTTACAATTTGAAAAAATCTTTTTTTCACATTGTCATTATGGGGTATTGAATTTTGAGGGAATAAATAAATGTAATCCATTTTGGATCCATGAAGATAAATTTTTTTCCCAAATTAAAAGCTCTTTTAAGAGGTGTAGATTAAGTTTCCCTCTGAACCAAGGCTCATTGGAAATTGTTTTATTGGACATAGGTAGCCCGTTCCACATTTTAGGACCTACTACTGGGAAAGCTCAATCTCCTTTTTTTCAATTTGTGTCTTGGGACGACTAGCGTTTTCTGGTTTAATAACCTTGAACATCTGCCAGATATTTTATTAGACAGATATAAGATTAGACAGATCTTATCTTAAGTCGGAGCCAGGCCATTTAAAACCTTAAAAACATACATTAAAACTTTAAACTCAATTTTAAAACATATTGGCAACCAATTTAGGGAGCGCAGGATTGGAGTAATGTGGCTAAACTTGCGGGTGCCAGTAAGAAGGCTAGCGGCTGCATTTTGCACCACTTGAAGACGATTTATATAGGATTGGCCAATACCCACAAAAAAGAAGTTATAGTAGTCCAAGCGTGATGATATAAAGGCATGGATTATTCTCTCAGATTCTGCAAGAGTTAAAAAGTCTTTTACTTGGCTAATAATCTCAGCTGGAAAAAAAACGAGATTTAACTACTGCATATGTCTGCTTGTTAAATAGAAGAGCAGAGTCAAGGATGAAACCTAGATTTCTTATAGATGGTTTTATGTAATCGGATAAATTGTCCAACATTTAATGTTCATATGTGAATTGCCTAATTGCCTGAGCCTGTTTCACAATATTAACTGGAAAAAAAGGCCAAACACTCACCTTCACATAGACCCTACCCCCAAATAAATCGGGAAAGTAGTAACAATTATCTAAAACACTATGCTTAAATAGAAATGTCTTTGCCGTCTACAAAATCCATTTTAATAAGCTGTAAACAGGCCGTCTGTGTGTCTGTGTGTGTGTGTGTGTGTGTGTGTGTGTAACATGGCATTTACTATAGCATGTAACATGTTTTCCTCAGCTTCCTTCAACACTTAACATTCCCATGTAACTCTGCACATTGCTATATTCTTCTGTGCCTTGTTTACCTCTTCCACCGGCTTCTTTCTGAGTGCTTCATTCCTCCTGTAATTCCTCTCAGCTGGTCAGAATTGATTGCAACCTTTTACGCCTCTTTGCATTTCTCTCTCCATCTCCATCTCTGTGTTTGTGGATGAAGAGGAAAGCGCATTTAGATGATTGTCTCTGACACCTGTGCAAAATGGACATCAAAGCGCTTTTCATCCGCTCTGCGTTCTACATTCATGACACACGCAGGGCCCACGACACATCCTGAGCTTTCAGCCACCTGTGAATAAACTGCTCATGCATGCAGACGGTCACATCAAACATGCCCGGTATGTTTAAGCAGTTATTTCCACTCCTTCCACCTCCTTCTCTACCCCTTCACAGACGCAAAAGCAATACACAAGAGGTCACCCACGCATGCTCGCTCTCTGTCTGGAGGATCTGTCCGTTTCCTCTCTCTCGTCCTCCCACTCAATCCCTCCATCCTCCTCTGTGCTGCCGAATGCAGATGATTCTCATTCATTCCTCCATCTCTCCCCATTTTCCTCTGTCTTTTCTCGCATCTTGCTGTCAGTCTTTGAGCTGGAGTGACAGCAAATGAAGGAATGAGTGGAGTTTGATCGATTCTGCGCTTTAATGTGTCCTTAAACTCTCAACTCGGAGAAAGCCATGTCAGAGCCACATGTTGTGCCGCCCTAAGCAAAACAACAGAAATAGAGCAGACATGAATCGCTTCAGTTCCCTGTACCTTTGAGCTTTCATTCTGCCATGTGAAGCACTGTGTCAGATGAAAGAAAACAGCCCAAAATCTACAGCTGAGAGAGGAAACCTCAAATGACTCGCAGTCGTAGTGTTTTCAGGCAGAGGCACTTCTTTTAAACATTTACATTTTTTTTTGCCACAAGTTATTTAATAAATAGAGCATTTATGTTGTGCATTGATTGACGTAAGGCTTTAATATGCTCTTCAAGTTTAAAATTGATTGTTGAAGTTCTTGTAACAAATATGTACTTACTACCTTTATTGAGTAAAAATGCTTTAAAATGACAACAAGACATCAAGTGGATTTATAATGTAAAAAAAAAAATTGTAAAATATATTTTTTTGTTTCTCAACTGATCCTGCAAAATATTGTTTGATTAGTCATAAAAAGATTCTGCAGCACAACTGTTTTTGAAAATCTTTCTTGAACAAAACTTATCAGCACAATGCAATAATTCAACATATGACCCTGATTAGCTATTGAACATTTAAATTTCTTTTCTTTTCCTTTTTTTTCTTTGCTTTTCTTTTCTTTTACACTGTAATTATAAATACCATAAATACAAAACATACTTAAGTTATGAGCAAAAATAAATCAAATGAACAAAAACGTATGTTTTCCATGCGATTAAGTGAGGTGTTGGCATAAAATAGTTTTATGCATGTGTATGTGTGTTTCATATGTACACTCAAAAAAATTATGCTTGCTGTTTGTTCAAACTACTTATTTAAATTGAGCTGAAACAACACAATTCTTGAGTTTTTGTGACAACTTATATGTTTTAGGTTTAATCCACTTAAATTTTGGGGAAAAAAAGTTAATCTAATTACTTCATGTTTTCCCAACACAAATCGAGTGTGTGGAAAAAATACTGGGTTCCACACACACTCAAAAAAATGGTACAATGTTGTACCAAATAAGGTACAAACCCTTGTTACTGGGGCAGTACCTTTTTATGGAACAGAATTGTACCTTAGGACAAAGATACAAATTTGTATCTTTGCAGTTCGTTCCTTTAAGGACATGATTTGTACGATGGGAAACTGAAATATACCTTCGGTTTTTAAAACCTGCAGACACAATATTGGACCTTCATCAAAGCTACAAATCTGATCCATGAAGGCACCGCTACACTGACAAGACACTTTGTACCTTAACAGTGTCAAATGTGTTACTTCAGGAATTATTTAAAGGCATTTTGCTCTATCCAAAATGCCTCAATTTATTTTAATTTATCTTTGTTCGTTTAAATGCAGCTTTTCCGTTTACAATAAAGAATAAAAAATATTTTAACATCAATCAAAAGATCTATTTTTTTCTAAACATTTCACAGCATTTTCTACAAAAATGTTACAGAAATACATTCTACATCTAAAATATAAAACAAATATTTTCTCCAATTTTTACACAATACCTTTGTTATCACCTTAAAGTTAATTTAATTTACATTTTATGTTAAAATAGAAATAGGATTATGCAAAAGTATTGTAACGAGACTACAATACTAAAATGTTTGCATGAACACTTTGCTTATGCAGGAGTTTTTATAGCTTAGATGCGAAGTGAAAAGCAAACGCCAAAAAGTGCAGATATAAAAAATAAAACTGTATTAATCAGAAAATGCTTACCAAATGTTTATTAAAAATGTGTAAATATTTAGTTTATAATAGCTATAGTTTTGTTGTAGCAGTTGTTTGGTTTTATATAACTTAATAATTAATGCTTATGAGTTTCTTTAAACAAATGCTTTTAAATGATTCATGTTTTAATATGGAAATTATTCATAAATCATTTAGCCTTTCCAGTAATATTTATTTTTATAGATATTGTAATAAAGGAGTTGTCCAACACTTATGTGACTTTTTTATGAGAACAATTGTGTACCTTCATTTCAATTGTACTATAAAAGGTACAGAACAGTGTTATAAGAGGACATTTCTGTACCATATAAGGTACACCTTTTGCAAAGGTACAAAACTGTTTCTTAAGGAACATTATTTGTGCCACTGTCTACCTATTTTTTTTATTTGTGTCGGGAAAACATAAAGGATCTAGGTTAACTTATTATATTAACTTATTATTATTATTTTACAAATTTAAGTAGATTGAACTTAAAACAATTAAGTTGTCAAAAAAAATCTAAAATTGTGTTGTTTCAGCTCATTTTAAATAAGTAGTCTTAACAAACAGCAAAAAAAAAAACATTTTTGTGAGTGTATGTAAACCTACATATGCAAACAAATATATTAGGGCTACACAATATTCTAAAAATTTGACATTGCATTTTTTTCTCTGCAGTATAAATTCATTCATTAATTTTCTTGTTGGTTTAGTCCCTTTATCAATCAGGGGTCACCACAGTGGAATGAACCACCAATTTATCTAGCATATGTTTTACGCAGTGGATGCCCTTTTAGCCGCAACTCAACACTGGGAAACACCTATACACTCTTTTACTCACACACATACACTACAGCCAATTTAGTTTAGTGAATTCACCTATAGCGCATGTGTTTGAACTCGGGGGGAAACTGGAGCACCCGGAGGAAACCCACTCCAACACGGGGAGAACAATCAAACTCCACTCAGAAATGCTAACTGACCCAGTCAAGGCTCGAGCCAGCGATCGTGTTACCCCTGCAATGTACCAGATGACTTAAATAACTCTTTTTTTTTTGTTGTTTAAAAGACTTTAGATCGATTGGCATGATTTTATAAGACAGTGAAATATACATTTTTATGTCATTTACAGTCAGAAACAAAATGTAGCAAATATTAAAGTGAAATAAATGGTGATTTATGGTTTTCTAATAGTATTTAGTTACAGAAATATGGTATTTGCACACAGTCTTTTAATTTCAGTCCTCCAGCCCCAGGGCTTCCGGTGAATTGTCATCCTCATACAAAATAGCCACGTTTAAGATATAGTTTCTTTTAAAATAACAGCGATCTTTACTGCCTGGGTGAGATAGAACATAAAGTAGGTATTAAACCAAACAAGAAGCACTGCGTTAAATTATATTTTTCCGCACTATGTCTTTAAAATATAAAAAAATAATAATTTTGCCCCAGTATTGTTAAAGCAATTACTGCGCTTGCCTGCTGCTAATGACGCAGCCTGCGTTTAAATGGTCTTTCATCTCTTTTTACACTTTAACAACAAAATGGATGCTCAAGTCTATTTAACTGATTAAATTTTTACATGAAAAAATTACATGACAACATCAATGCTGCAAAAGAAACCTTATGAAATTAAAAATAGTCACACAAAGCTTTCACCAGATATTCATCAATGGCTGAAAAACACTAGCTGTGCATATAACCCATTGGATAATCAAATTTAAATTAACAATGCACAGTCTTCATCATAGAAATGTATTTATTTAAACTTAATGCTCTATTAAAATGCTTTGAACTATCTTAAAATGCTTTGTCACAAGCCTTAAAAACACCTGTAGAAACGTAACTTTCATTCTATAATGCTTAAATTCTGCAGATTCTCCACAAAACTCGTGTGCTTTGACCAGTGGTTCCTGGTTATCTATAATCCCAACTCACCATTGCATGTCTTGCAATATTGAGGACACACATATTGCAATATCGATGCTCAAATGATATATTGTGCAGAACTATACATATATTATCCTCCATCAGTTGTAAATTAATGTAGACATTTATTATGATTCATTTGCTTAGACATCTTAAAATAAACATCACACAATGAAAGAAAATGATCATTCAGCCCAGTGTTATTATTGTGAATGTTTCAGTGTTGTGTCTGCAGCTATCAGTTGTGAGTTCACTTTTTAGTGCTTATTTCTGGAACAGAGCTGTCCTGTGTGGTTTTTCATGTGCTGTGCCCTGCCTGCGCATCATATCCTGTGGTGCTGTTCTCTTCTGTTAGTGTGTCACACGCTACCAGCTCAGCATCTTCTCTGCCTTCTGCCTGACAACAGAGACTCACACACACACATGAACACACATACACACACTGGACAACGGTGTATTGATGTGCTGCTTCCATCTGGACCCCGTGCACATCAACCTTCAGAAAGGTCAGAACAGGGGGACACGCTGGTCTCTAGACAACGTTCATACGTCTGAAAAGTTGACAAGGGAAACTTCATGAATTTCTAATATGACAGTTATTCTTGTAGGAAGAAAATAATCACTTCAATAATTTAATAGCTGTGATTGTTTCTCCTTGACAGAAGTTAGATTGAAGACCTTAGATGAAGTTCAGTTTAATAGGGAGGTTAGAGTCAGTATTTACAGTACAGTATGTACACGCTACATTCATTCATTTTCCAACTATTTCAGCATTTGTTTTAAGAGTGGATGCCATTCCAGCTGCAACCCAGTATTGGGAAACATCTATACACACAAATTCACACACACACTCATGCACTAAAAACAATTTTGTTTCTCAAATTCACTTATACTGCATGTCTTTGGACTGTGGAGGAAACCAGAGCACGGGGAGAACATGCAAACTCCACACAGAAATGTCAACTGGCCTAGCTGGGACTCAAATCAGTGACCTTCTTGGTGTGAGGCGACAGTACTAACCACTGAGCCACCGTACTGCCAAGAAGTAATATTTCATAGATTATAAAAATAATATGCAAATAGATAATAGAAAACAACTGAAAACTCAATAAGGTTTAAAACACCTTGAGGGTGAGCAAATGGTCTGTGGTCTTTGATGGCACATATTTCATAAATGTAGTCATAAACTTTAATATGATGAAAGTTTATGACTACAGCTATTCTTTAAGTGTAAACAAAAACAGTTGCGTGTTCTATAAGGCATATACAGTAATATGGTGTTATAAGTTTGGTTTTCTCAAAGAGCTTTCTTAAAGTGATTTGTAAAAATACACCAATGATTTGCATATAACTCACCAAAGACCACGGTTTTGGAAATTGCTTAATGTTGTACTGAAGAAATATAATTCTAAATCTCAAGCAGGGTGAGTAAATAAAAGCTAGTTTTTAATTTTTGTGTTTTCGAAGTTAACCTTTTACTCATCCTAACTTGTTCCAACACTCTTTGAGATTCCTTTTTTTTTTTTTTTATTAACAGCTGCTTTTATTCTAGTCAAAATAAAACAAATAAGAGTTTCTCCAGAAGAAAAAATATAATCAGACAGACTGTGAAATTGTCCTTGCTCTGTTGAACATCATTTGGGAAATATTTAAAAAAGAAAAATAAATTCAAAGCAGGGCTAATAATTCTGGCTTCACATATATATATATATATATATATATATATATATATGTATGTATGTATATATGTATGTATATATGTATGTATATATATATTTTTTTTTGGTCAGCCAGTGGATAATTGTACATTCTTCTAAAAAGTACAAAAGTGTTCCTAAAGCATACCTTATTTCTGAGAGTGTAGAATAAAAGCAGTTTTTAATAAATGAAAAAAAAAAAAACATTTTAAGGTCAATATTATTAGCTTCCTTAAGAATTGTCTACAGAACAAACCAACAATATACAATGATTTGTCTAATTACCCTAACTTATGTCTTTAAATTTCACTTTAAGCTGATTACTAGTATCTTTAAAAAAATATCTAGTAAAATATTATGTACTGTCATCGTGGCAAAGATAAAATAAATCAGTCATTAGAAAATAGTTATTAAATAAATTATGTTTAGAAATGTGTTTAACAAATCTTCTATCTATTTTATATATATATATATATATATATATATATATATATATATATATATATATATGTAAATATTTTTAAACTATAATATTAATTATATCACTCATGTTATCAGAATTGTCTTTTTACTGTATTCATACTGTATTTGATGTCTCATTTCTGTCTATTTTTATTTCGGCAAAGAAATGTTAGAAGAACATCTAAGAAACACTTGATACTTCGCAGAAACATTACTAAGAGCTCCATCTGAGCTATAAAAAGAACGATGTCAGATTCTTCCCGCTGGTTCTGTGACATGGAAAAACATCTTTAAATCTTTCTAAATCTACCCCTCTATCTCACCCCATTGCCAGAAAATAGCTTCAGTGATTCATTTCTCTTTAATTGTGTGTGTTTGTACTCATGGCAGCCCACTATTTACCGCCCACATTGTGCTGCACAGCCACACCTGAATTAGTGTGTGTGTGTGTGTGTGTGTGTGTGTGTGTGTGTGTGTGTGTACATGCACATATGCCAGTGTGTGGTCTGAGTTTGTGTGTTTAGGGAGAAAAAAAAAACAGCAAACAATAAACAAATGACAGGCCAGTTGCCGTGGAAACGGGCAGAGCATGCTAGCAGATTCAGGAGAATAAGAAAAGATGCAGAGAAGGATGAAGGGAGAGACACGACCTGCAGACAAAGTCTTTTTTGTGTTGGGGAACAGAGCAAGAAAGAGAGCAGAAATCAGCTGATTAAACAGTGTTTGCAAACATGGCTTGAGGAAATATGCAAGGGATAGTTCAACCATTTATGCATGAACTGTTCCTAAGAAATCACAATGCAAATTAAGTATTGATGAATTTTCTGTTGTACTGTGTAATGTAAATTTGAGTGTAGTGGGTTAATTAAAAAAAACAGAGACTCTTCCATGCATTAAATCGTATTTGAGACGTGAACATGAGGTCATATTTACTATTGGTCGGCTAATTTTTTCATGTAAAAACCCAATTATTCTACATTGATTATATAAAAACAAAGAAAGTTCATCATGCGTTTTAAAACTGGTTTTGCACATTTACTTTACTAATAAGAAAGCTGTTTGGTTTCAAAGTGTCTTGAATGAGCTTTTTGTGAATTTCAATATAACTGACTGTGGGTGTTTTGCATGCAAAAAAGGAGGCAGATTAATGCCAGGTTTCAGTTTTAAAGAGCCCCTATTATACATTAAAAAAGATCATATTTAATTTTTAATTAATAATCCCAATGACTCCTATAAGATTTGCTCAGCGATTCATTTGTTCCCAAACCGCTCCTTAGTGTAAGGCCAATCTAGGTCTAAGTAGGACGATTTGTAAGGGTAAGTAGTCAGATTGCAGAGTATATGTGTGAACCCAGTGCAGGAGTGCATTAAAGCAATGTAGTTAAACACCAGCATATTACTCTGTTCCTAACCATAAGTAAAAACAACAAAACACATTCAGTTATAATGCACACAGTGGCAAAAGCTGAACTATTTTGAAACTTGACCCCCGCATGTGTGTAGGAACAACTGATGGTGGCCATAACAACAACAAATAGCAGAGGATCGCGAGCTCAGAAATGCAATTAAATCCATAAAGAAAGCGGCATGTGTCACATTTTTTAACATAGCTTTAGATGTGATATTTGTATATAAGTGGTTAACCAGATACAGTACAAGCCACGTGGAGCTATTACAAGTAACAAAACACAATTAAATACATATTTTGCAAGCTAGAGAAAACAAGGAGACAACCATTTTAATCACACTTACTTACTCTTGTGAAATAGAGGAAGAAAATGATCCATTAACTGAGTAGTGATAAAGTTCCTGTCAAGCTCTGACAAAGTCCCATACATCAATAGTGTTTTCTGATTCTTTCTTAGCAAATGGCTGATGAATCCCCTGTTGCAGGGTAGATTATTGCATTAATCACCAGAACATTCACTCATTAATGTTTACTCATCTTCAGTCATGATAAATCCTATACACACCGGCACTCTGCTTGCGTTTGAAGGGAAAGGCTCGTTCACGTTTTGCCAGATCCGGCAATTTATATTTGGTATTGTTTTGTGTTGACGTCGATAAGAACAAGCAAAAGATCTGGATAAATGACAAATCATTTAAACGACTCTGAGTCGAATCTTTTATTAAAAAATCTATATTTTTAAACAAGGTGCACTTTCAGATTTAACCCTCAGCTGGATGTTTTTCATTCACTTAGAGCTGTGTTACACACTGTATGGAAAGTCATTTTCAAAAACCCATAATAGGGGCTCTTAAAGTGGAAGATAAGTGTTTTTACATGATAAATCGTTCACAGTAGGATTTTTAGCATGCATTTTATAAACAGAAAGAGGGAACTGTCACTTTTATTCCAATTGAATTAAAGAAGATCAGAAAGAAACAATGGAAGAATGAGGAAAAAGGAAGGGAAGCTGAGGACAATAGTAGAGTATAGAGAAGGATGGGAGGGTGAGGGAGGCTGGTGGGTCTCTCACAGGCTGGCATGAACTGCTTCCTCTCTCATCATTCATCCTTAATGTGTGTGTGGTCTGGTTTGCTTAGATTGCAGGAATCAAATGTCCCCACAAGGATGGTAAAACCTTAAATTAACTACATTGTGGGAACCACAACATAATAGCTTAATAGTCATATTTAATATGGGTTTAATGAAAATCTAAACATCCAAAATATGTTTGTGAGGGTTTGGTGTAGAGTTAGAAAACAAAATCAATATGAACTTACTCTTAGATTATGAAATAGTTCTCAATTCTGTTATAGAAAGATTATTTGAGGGACTAAAAGGTCAACTAAAACAGGTTATTCTGCAGCATCACCATAAAAACCCTTTTTATTGTTGTCTCTGGCACCTTTATTTTTAAGAGTGCAGTTTAAAAATGATGTAAGTCAATGGAAGAAGAAGATGAGAGCTGTGTTTTAGTGACTATTGGTCCGTGTGACTGTGCAATAGTAGGGGGAATGCTTTAACTCCGGAAATGAGCAGAGGAGAGTGTATAGCGGTGCTGTTGAGACAAAAATGAAATTGATTGTGAGCTATTAATAGAGCCTTTATCAGTCAAAATGAGGAGAGAGGAAGAGAAAAGAGGAGATGTGGGAGGCCTACAGCGCAACCAGAAACAAATTTATCATTCTGATCTCATAAAGAATCTTTCCACTGAAAAATAATTCCTTTTTCCCTCAATTTCCGATACCATCTTTCATTCCCCGAACTTTCTCTCTCCCGTCTCCCATAGCTCCAATTATAAAGATGCCTCCTCTGCAACGGTTGGGAAGGTTCGGGATCTGGCATCGTTTCGGCGTCATTTCCGAATGGGATTTATGACGATGCCGGCGTCCCAGGACTTGTCGCCTCACTCTTGTGCGGCCGCCATGGCCCCACGCTCTCAGTCCTGCCATGCTGTGGGCACCGGTGAAGGAGAGGAGCTGGAGAATGGATACTATCCAGACTCAG
Source organism: Danio rerio (assembly GCF_052040795.2). Taxonomy (NCBI): domain Eukaryota; kingdom Metazoa; phylum Chordata; class Actinopteri; order Cypriniformes; family Danionidae; genus Danio; species Danio rerio. The sequence continues at coordinate 39,715,838 of NC_141025.1, read as the reverse complement.
ACCCCCAAAACCAGTCTAATTCATCCCGCTGCCCCCCAGCCAAGCCTAAACGACACCCTAATACTCGTCTGAGCTCCACACCCCAGCAGGAACATTCCTCCCGCGGGGTCCATGCGCCTCCTGACACTCCGCCACCTCCACCTCCCAATCACCCACCCAAACACCCCGAGAAGCGGAATGGTGAGTTTCATTTTTGTTAAAAGTAGTAACATATCAAATATGACTGATTCTCTCAGCTCTCATAAGCTGTTGTAAGGATCCATCTGCCTCACATGCAACATCATAGGGTCATTTTTTGTTTATTCTTATGTTTAGGATTAAATTATGGATTTAAAAAAGTGTGAAATTATGAAACATTCTTGAACTGATTTTAAAACAATGTCAGTATAGTAATCAATTTAAAATGTTGTATTGAAATATATCATTAAAGGAGTATACTGATTAGTAGAGGTGATTGTAAATATACAAAAAAAAATGTGTTATTAAAGGAATATGTTGATGAATAGAGGTGTTTGTTAAAAAAATCAAGATATGATGAAATTTCAGTTAATAGCTGTTTAGCACCATGTATGTTTTTGGTCTATGTTATAAAAAGGAAATGTAAAAATGGAGAATTCAACATTTGCATAATATGGAAAAGATGCAAAAAAGCATAACATATGTCTCATGTCAAAAGAAGAAATAAGTTGAAGTAATAGACGAATGATGTGGAAAGATGTGATAATGGGGTGGGGGAAATAATAAGTGTGTGCTTCACACTACTTCATTTCGATCATGATGAAATGTATTTTGTTTAAAGATATGTTTTAAGTGAAGGATTTTTGTTCAAAAAAAAATAAATCAAATCAACAATATAAAGAAGAATAGAATTTTTAACAAAATGTTACACAAATATTCCTAATTGTCATGTTGCTTATTGCTAGGCCCAAACGAATTTACGCAGATTTTTAGCCCATTATTGAGTCTATTTATTGTCTTGTGTGAACTTGCATGTAATATTCAATTTTGAAATGATTTCAGTAACAATATTTACTAATATGAAAGTGTTCATTTGATTTATTTGCAATACAGTTTTTAAAGTAATATTTTCTGTCCTTTAGTAGATATATTATATGATAGATTTGCTTTGCTAACCAAAAGAGTGGATCGAGATGGATTTGCATTGTAAACATTAAATAAAAGTAAAAAAATGTATTTTTTTTTTATTTCATATATTAAGTTTTTAGTTATGATACTGCAAAAATGATTCTGCATAAATCTGCAGATTTTTTACAAAATCCTCAGCAGAAATAGCAAAAAAATATTCGCAGATTCTGTCTGACTCTACTTATTGCTAAACAAGAAAGCTGAATTATTTAATTATTTTCAAAGAAATATTGACTTAATCTAGTACTTAATCATAACTATAGATATCCTAAAACAGTGTTTCTCAACTGATGGGTTTTTTAGAAACCAAACATCCCAATTGCAAGGACAAACCTGTGGACTATTTTCAAAGATGACTCCAATAGCTGAGGGCATCACAAAAGAGCCTAACATCTTTATGATACATCTTTAAGTACAGGCACTCTGAGCATCTTACTGTGCTCACCGTGTAGCAAAGGCCAAGAAAGCCCACACAATAGCAGTAGAGCAAACTGGTGATTATTATAAAAATGCTAATGATTATTTTAATCACTTTACTTTAATTTGCTGGTTTGTTCTGTTCAACTGGATCAGTTTTAATGTTTTTGTTTTTTTTTTGACTAAAAGAGTTGTGTAGAGTTGTGTTTGACTTATAGTTGTGTAAATTGCTTCCTTGTCCTCATTTGTAAGTCGCTTTGGATAAAAGCGTCTGCTAAATGACTAAATGTAAATGTAAATGTTTTAACAGTTTAGTTTAGTTAATGATAACTGAACTTTTCCTTACCCTAACCACTGTTTCCATACCCTTCACTTTGTAATAGTACTATAATATGATACATTTTGTTAAATGACATAAAGTAATAATTATTTGTAAGTCTTGGTAATTTTCTTATGGTTTATCTGTCACTACTTGTGTATGTTAACAAATAAATACAAATGAATTATAATTCCTAAAATTATATTAAAGTTTCTAAAAATTTGGGTCGCGGCTTGATGGCCATGTAAAAATGTGGGTCCCATGGCCAAACCAGTTGAGAACCACTGTACTAAATCATAAGATAGTTTTAAATCATCCATTGCTTCTTGACAGCATATTTGTGAGTCATCCAGATGTATTTTTAACTAAACTGTTAAGGAATTGATTTAAATCAAACATTACTTTAAATATTCTCTATTCTGAAAGTGTAATTTGTTCCTTTATTCTGCAAGACGATTGAAATACATAATGAATGCTATTTCCTCGCTCAAGAAATAACTTTATTCATTAGATAAATATCTATGAAAGCAGCTTTGCCTTTGTGTTTCTGTACCATTTTTTGATTAATTGTGAGAAAAAGAATAGGTGAAAAGGGCTACATGTAATGGCTTTGTGATGTTCCTTTAATTGCACTGAACAATTGGGACCTCACTTTATTTAGACAGTTAGAAATCTGAATCAATTATGCTTTAATATTTGCACAGATTTTATAAATGCATTAAATAATTAACTCAGCATGGTTAAAGCAATATACAGTATGTTGCAAACATATTTAATTATAAATAGCATCTCAGTATATCCATATTTATTCTGTATTTAAATATAAAACACATGCCGTCAGCAGTGTGCTGATGAAAAATGCCCATATGAATAAAGGGAACTGATATTTTTTCTTAAAATGTTATGATTTATAAATACAGACAGTAATATAGTCCACTGTTATGTTTGCTAACTGTATTAATAAGACCTTTTTAGAGAGAACTGCCATGTCCAATGAAAAAAATATAAACTGGGTTTGAGCTTTTATTGTGAAAATGTGGATTGAGATGCATGAAATCACTAAATTAATCAATGAAGGATTTTAAGGAGGGTGAAATCAATTCCTTTTAATTTGGTTAAAGTTTATTTTAATATAGGGTTAGCACACTTCTATTGTGGTCCTTGTAAAGGACTCTTCTCTTTTGTTTCATCAACCTGTTTGTTATTTTCTCTTTTTAAACAGCAATGAAGAAATCGGATTCAGGGGATATGTCAGGACGTAAGGTTCCTCCCTTGAAGCCCAAAAGGAGTCCAAGCACACAGCTCTCCTTTGATCCACCACCTCCTCGAGTTCCACCACCGACCACACCTCTTCCCTTCCAGAGCTCAGAACACTCTCCACGGGGTGAAGGAAACGATGATGAGCCAGTTTACATTGAAATGGTGGGCCAGGTCTTCACCCGAGAAACTCACAGTGCCCCGACTCCTCACCCGCTTACGCCCTCTGCCACCACTCCGGACTCTGATTCAGACCAAGGAGAGGCCATTTACGAAGAGATGAAGTACCCGCTACCAGACGACACCGCTCGAGAAGCCCATCGCCGACTGCCCCTCAAACACGAGCGCGTCAAGTCCTCTAAAGCGTACCACTCCTCCATCATCTCGTCCTCTTCATCCTCCACCTCTTCCTCGCTCCCGCGCCCTTCCTCCTCCTCTCCAGCCTGCTCCTCCTCAAAGCCTAAAGCGACAGTATCCATCTCTCACTCATCTCCTCTGCCTTCATCTTGCTCCTCTGCATCCTCCACACCAGTACCTCAAGCCCTCTCCTCTTCGCCACACCCTCCCCGTGCTCCTACACCCTTTCTGCTCCCAGGATCCAAGTCTGAACACGAGCCCAGCTCCAGTAAAATCCCTGCACCCTTCCCCAATCTGCTCCAGCACAAGCCTCCACTTCTGGCTTTCCCCCAGCCCGCTGCTGCCTCAAGTGGGGTCGGGGCTCAACACAAGTCCAGCTCGGCTAAAATCAGTGTTCAATCAGCCTCCAGCCTGCCGTCATCTACCAGCACCTCCTCCAGCATGAGCTCAACCAGCACCTCAAAAGAGTCCTCTGGAGTCGACAAGGAGCGAGAGAAGGAGAGGAGGGATGGACAGCTGGGGCCGGCACCGGGACTTAGAGCCCGCAGTCATTCCACTCCCCTTCCTCCATCCTCAAAGTCCTCTTCTCCGTATTCCCACCACCATCATCACCATCACCCTCACCACAGACCTTCCCATTATCACCATTATCGCAAGCCAGAGAAAGAGTCATCATCAACAGGCAAGGGGTCAGGGCAGTCCTCCACCCAAACACAAACACAGCCTAAAGAGGGCAAGTCTGTCAGCTTCTTGCTCAAATCTGAGAAATCCGAGAGAGAAAGGGACAGGGAGAAAGATCGGGATCGGGATCGGGATCGGGATCGTGATCGTGATCGAGATCGAGATCGAGATCGAGATCGAGACCTGAGCACACCATCATCCAATCATTCTGAGACTGCCTCGTCAAATTCATACACGCACACTTCTCAAACCGGCACAAGCACTACGCCGACCCCGAGTCAACCATCATCATCCACGGCAGCCACGCCACCCTGCTCTTCTTCCTCCTCTCAGCGGCCGCCTTCTCGCTCTCACATGCAGCGGTCACACACTCCGCATTTATCTCATGGCCTTCCTGCTTACAAACCTCCACCCTCGGACAGCCCCCTGCTTTGGACCTACCCTTCGGTCGGCTTCCGCCGGCCACCCGCCTATGATAGCTTGCGTGGATGCTCTCAGTTGCCATCTTTGCATGCAGATCATTGTAAAACAGGATCTGCAGCACAGGCGTTGCAGGCCAAGGCCGGATTCCTTCCATGGGATAGTGCAGCTGCCTTAGGGCTCACGGAGGAACAGGCTTACTGGCCCATGCATCGGAAATTATCATTCAGTCATGGGAGCCGAGATACAGAGAGTGAGTAATGGTTGGAAGGGAGGGTGGAATGATTATGGGGGATTCTCTTTCTGTGGTACTATTGTAGGTTTAATTGTGTTTTTCTCTCCAATGGCTTGTAGAGGAGGATGGAAGTGTGTGGAACGGCAGTGCAGACGCTCTGTTGAGGAGAGAGAGGGATGACCTAGGAGCCATGCGGAGTAGTGGACACTCTGGAATACCTGTGCGGGCAACAGGGAGACACAGCGAGAGTTTGGCTGGGGCGGATGGACCACCAGGGTTGAGAGGGCTGATTCGAGCGGGACTGCCCTTACCCTGCCAAACCTTCCCAGCATGTCGCAATGGAGGTGAGATCCAACTCAAATGACATTAGCACAGGCCTTCTGCAATGACCTCAGTAGTTTAAACTCTGGATAGAGATCAAGCATGTTTAAGAGATAAAACATTTGTAGACTTACGGCTCATAAACAATTGAATAGGTCAGTGATGTATGTGCTGAAAATTGATGCTAGTGTGTTGTAGGATCAGTGTGGACTGAAGTTTTAAAAACTGCATATCATAAAAGAAAAGAAAAATCATATATACAGTATATGAAGAGTTCAGATGCAAAAATCTCTAAGTGCCATTTGAATTTTTCTCCTAAAATGACTTTTTTTTTTCTCTATTTATAATTATTTATAAGTTAAGTAATTTCTCTTTTATGTCAATTTATTATTTTCATTGCCTTTCATGTGAAATTAGTGAACACAAATGTAGGAGTATCAGAAAAATGGTCATTTTAGAAGAAAATTTCCAATGGCACTTAGAGGTTTTTGCATCTGAACTCATCGTATATATCTATATATATATATATATATATATATATATATATATATATATATATATATATTAGTCATGGGACGATAACCGGTTTCAAGGTCTTATGTGTAGTAAAGAAATCAGTCGTTTTGAAACTAATAAAGACAGCAGAAGTCAATGATTTATTTTAATTATTTAGCTTGACATGTTTACTCTTCCAAAATATTTAAACTCTTTCCTAAAATAAATACCGTGATATTTTTATTTCAAAGTAGTTTATGAAAATATTATATACACACACACACACACACACACACATATATATATATATATATATTTTTTTTTTTTTTTTTTACTAATTTGAAATAAAATTATTGGATATATGGCACATACGATTGAACTAAATGCTACGATACTGTAGAAAATTGCCCAAAGCCTTGAAGCTTATTGTATTGCAGTGCACATCATAGATTTAAATAAGATACCACCTACAGTCCAACTTAACCAAGGAGCAATATATGCACTCTGTCGTGCATTGCATATTTTAATCAAGTCAGTACCATTTTTACAATGCAAACACACCTGCTTTCAATGCAAATAAGGCTCATCATAGAATGCAGCGTATTCACAGACGTCAGCGCTCTTTGCCTGCTGCAATTAATGTTGTGCTATAAGTGGAAAGTAGGGTGGAAAGCAGACTGAAAGCAGAGTTTAGTGACAGCAAGGCAACAATAATTCATCAAATTATTGTCAAATGAAGGTGACTGGTGTTATAAACAAGCATACATCCAGACAACGTTTTTAGGTGAGCCTGAAATTTCTCAATGTGAAGAATGATAGCTGGACTTCAGTGATGGCCTCATGCTCTACATATAGATATATTGCATTTGTATCCTCAAATACTAAAGGAACTGCACCATGTAAATTCCAATTTTGATATTTTTTAAGAAATGGTTTATGTAGTGATTGAAATATTTGACTGATAATACGTTTACATGTAAAGATTTAATTTCTTGAGATTTCTCTGTGCAAAACGATGACTTGTCTCTGTGCCTATGACCTTTTATAGAGTTGGGACGCCTTGGCAGGTCTTCATCCACATCAGGAGTGAGACAAGTAGGGGGTGACGTACACAGACAGAGCAGTCTGCCGGCCAGAGAAGCACTCAACCAGGTAACACACTCCAGCACTATTAAAACTGTCACATACTCCACATAAACACACACTCACAGAGTTATTACGCACCTAATGGTATTGTTTCCTCTGCCTAAACACACTCATCCACATAAATATGCACTCACATTAGGATTTGAGCTTGCAAAATCGCTTTGGACCAGATGCCCTTTTTTATGCCCACACACCAGAGAAGACACTTTGAAGATTGTTTTTAATTATTTTGTTCATACAATGAAAGTCCAACACATGAATAGCCCTAATGAAAAAATGTATTGTTAATTCATGGTATGTTTAACACTTTTTCTCATTTGAAATAGGTATTCCTGGCAGTGGTGGGTAGAGTACACTAATAAAAATGGTCTATTAAAAGAAATGATCAATTCGTCATAATTATCCTTTTAATATTAAAGATGGACTCACATAAGGGTATAATCTGCTATCAAAGTCAACATAAATTGGAAGTTGCTGAGACTTTTATTTCAGTATGTTGATGTACTTCCAACTGAAATGGATTATTGAGTGTAACAGAGAAAGACCCCCACCGTAAATGCAGAAGAAAATGGTCAGATTTCGATTAAAGATAAGCAAAACAAACCTATTTAAGTGAATTAACTTGCAGAGATTGATTGTTCACTTAAAGAATAACAATGTGTGCTAGCAAAATAAACATTGTAAAATTAGATTTTACTCTGACTTTAAATGCAGTGGTTAATGTAACTCTGCATTAATAAATGTTAAGCAACAGTTCTTTTAAACTCAGCTGATGCTTTTCGTAGCTTTTTATTTTTACAAAGTAAAAAATATATATAATTTTTTTGTTTAGTTTAACAGGATGATGACGTCAAGACTCATTTGTCTTAAATCACGAAAAATGCTTCATTTACACACATCGATTTTCACGCACCTTAGTTGACCTTAACCTCAATGAGGAATTTAGAGAATTTAGGAGGGGAGGGGGGGGTTCACTGAATAAATTTAAAATCTATATTTGTCATTCTTTGTGATGAGATAGATGAGATGAAATGAGAAGCCATTTCCAAAATAAGAGTCCCACATACATAGGAAATGTAAATAGTTGTTTTAACCTCCTAGGGCTTGAGTGTCCTTTTAACTGGCTATTTAAAATACTTTAAATGTTTTATATTTTGTTACAGACATACAGTGTCATCCTGCAACTGTTTTGCAGCATATGAAATGTCACAAACACTATTTTAACTGTCCAAAATGGGAAAAAATGTTTTAACTCTTTGGTAAAAAACAGTCAGGCGTTTTATGTAAATTTGGACCACAAATCCACATATGTGGACATAATTTTTCGCTAAAAGTACATCATGTCAAAAGACAATACTTAGGTTTTTATTATAAAATTTGGTTCCAATAAGCCCAAATAGCAAAGAGAAATAAAAAATGCATGTAAAAAACCTTGGGCCTTAAGAGGTTAAACTTAGAACATAAGGGAAACATTTCTATCACTGTTACAATCTCACTAGGAAACAATGGTTGAGGCAAGCAAACACGACGTATAGGCGTTTCACTTTACTTCAGGACGCATTAATACCGCTCTGTAGGTCTATTGGTTCCATTCATAAATATTCCTAGCAAATCTAATAAATGTTGGAGACATACTTGTTACATAATCACACTAAATCGCGCTTCAGCAGCGTTTATTTGAGAGCGCACAAGAAGATCTGTGCTTGAGCAGCGTAAATTTGAGGGCGTGCAAGAAGTTTTGTGCACAAGCAGAGGAAATCGGTGCACAAGCAAAGAGATTCGCATGCTCGTAGGCTATTACATAAATGCGATCTTGAATTGTAATAATGCGCTTACCACATTTGTCATTGAAATAACTCCACAGGTAGTTGGTAGATCTGAGTAAAAAAGGCCTGCTGCCACAGCTGGAAAAAATCCTAGAGAAAACTCTGCTGAAGTATATACAGTTTTTCATTCTATGGCTCCTTAAATGACGTATACTACATTTAATACAGTAACTGCATTAATAATTAATAACTACATACACAAGGGAAACAATGGCATCACAAAAAGAAAGGCGTGAACACACTTTTGTTGAAAGAAGCACTTATGACGCTACTAATCAAATGTATATTATTAGATCTATACACAGAAACACACACAGTTGAAGTCAGAATTATTAGCCCTCCTTTGGGTTTTTTTTCTTTTAGAAATATTTCCTAAATGAGGTTTAACAGTGCAAGGAAATTTTCACAGTATGTCTGATAATATTTTTTTCTTCTGGAGAAAGTCTTATTTGTTTTATTTTGGCTAGAATAAAAGCAATTTTTACTTTTTCAAACACCATTTTAAGGCCAAAATTATTAGCCCCTTTAAGTTAGATTTTTTTTTTTTTGATAGTCTACAGAACAAACCATCATTATACAGTAAATTGTCTAATTACCCTAACCTGCCTAGTTAACCTAATTAACCTAGTTAAGCCTTAAATGTCACACTTAGCTGTATAGAAGTGTCTTGAAAAATATCTAGTCAAATATTATTTACTGTCATCATGGCAAAGATAAAACAAATCAGTTTTTAGAAATAAGTTGTTAAAACTATTATGTTTAGAAATGTGTTGAAAAAAATCTGCTCTCCGTTACACAGAAATTGGGGGAAAAATAAACATGGGGGCTAATAATTCTAACTTCAACTGTATATATAAGCGTGTGTATCTGTGTCTAAGCAACACCTGTACAACACTAATAAGCTGAAGAATACCCACAAATACTCTGTGAATACTTTCTCGCTTTCCTTCAGCTTAATTATTAATGTATCAGGGGTCTCCACAGCAGAATGAACCACCTATTATTGTTTATATGTGTTCATATGCATATGTTTTATGCGGTGGATGCCCTTCCAGCCACAACCCAGCACTGAGAGCACTGAGAACTCCTGAGAAATATCACACTCTCCCATAGTCTGAAAACAGTGATTGAATGTAAAAAATGTACGAAAACATTGTAGTAGTGTTATTGTGCAATGTCAGTGCAGTAGTCTGTTTGTAAAATATGTATGAAATGAAATGTACATCTGAAGAATCTTTATAGACAGCATACATGAGGTTCAGCTATTAAAAAATCCTCCCTGACAAAAAGGATGCATCTTCAGATTTGGTTTCAGGTCACTAGGTGAAAGGCTGCTCTTCATGTTTCTTGTGTTCTTAAATGACCTGTTATAATTGAGAAGTCAAGTCAGTGCATGCAGGGAAATAAACAAATCATTCCAACTGATACGCAAACCAGTTTTGAACATTGGGAAGATTATTTCAACAGAGTCAACTTAAAAGTGTGTCTAATTTTTCAATGCATTGATCATTCAATTGGGGGGTTGGGGGGTGGGAGGGGCAACATGGTGGCTCTGTCGTTAGCACTGTTGTCTCACAACAAGAAGGTCACTGTTTCAAGCCTCGGCTGGGTCGGGTGGCATTTCTGTGTGGAGTTTGCATGTTCTACCCGTGTTTGCATGGGTTTCCTCCGGGTGCTCTGGTTTCCCTCACAGTCCAAAGACATGCGCTGTAGGTGAATTGAATAAACTAAATTGGCCGTAGTGTATGTGTGTGAATGTAAGAGTGTGTGCGCTGTGTAAAATATATGCTGGATAAGTTGGCGGTTCATTCCGCTGTGGCGATTCCTGATAAATAAAGGGACTAAGCTGAAGAAAAATGAATAAATAAATGTTGTTGGGAAATTTGCTGAAGCAAAGGTAACAGAGTTTCTATACCTGCCTCTAAACTTAGTGTGCTTCATGCTCTCACTGCTCATACATTACCCAAGGTAAATAATTAGCCTAGTCCTGTGTATTTATTCTGACCTGTTACACTGTACATTACTAAACATGCATGTTTAGCTTCTAATCTATATCTTTTTACTACTACTTGTACACATTTTGTCACTGTTTGACATTTTCTACTCAAACACTAAGGATCTTTTTGGCTGTATACATATATATATCTATAACTGTCCAAAACGTGAATAGAAGACCTGCGATTGGCTGATGGTTGTTGGTGAAGGATCTGTAGATATTTGCCAATGCAATGTGGGGTTAACAGTGCAAAAACTGTGCTTGCTCTTCTCCAGTGCAGCATTTTATTAACCTGGGTAAAGGTCTGTGCACTTTTCAGTTTAGAATTCAATGTACAATTACAATAACAGTGGGGTTTCAGACCAGTTGCAGCCTGGTGAAAGGGGTGGTTCTTTTTTTTCTCAAAAAGTGGAGCTTTTTGCAGTTATTCACCTCATTTTATCATGTGATTTAAATACTGCATTTAGTGACATTTTAACCCTTTACTGCACACATTATGATAAATCTATAGAATATGTATGCTAGACTGTTTTTCTTTTCTTAGAATAGCTTAACTTGAAGTGCTGTAAAAAGAATTTTGAATTATTTTAAAGGTACTTTATCCAGCAGTGGATCCAACATAGAAATTTCTTCTAATTTAGAATTTTCCTTATAATTAATAAGTTTATTGTTTGAAATGATTTAATTGGTGTTGCAGTATTATAAGCTTTAACACAGAACTTAATAATAACACCTTATTCATACTTTCCAACAACTGATATTCCAACAGCTTTCATTAATTATTCTTTTTTGCTGAATATTATTGAAAACAATCATAATAATGTATTATCATGTATATAACATACAGTAAATATAACTATTTTCTCCAGTAAATATTATAAAAAATAAAAAACAAGTCTAATACATCCAGATGCATCCGAATAATGTAGCTACTAGCTAACAATGTTTTTATATTATACCATACACTTTACTACTTTATATGCCTCTGAGCTAACTTATCTGAACTGTCTGCATCACTGCTCTTATAAAATGCCCAGTCTACATCATTCTCATGGTCACTAAAACCCATTTCACCCTCACTTTCATCTGCAGGAAGAGCCAGTTCTGACCTTTTCTACTTTCACTTACCATAGAACATGGTAATCCTCACTAATACACTGTTTCCTGTATTTATATCGAATCTAAAGTAGTATTGCCAATAAAATTTTATTTTATCCATAATGCAAATGCCATTAACATTTGACTAATCAACATTATACTACTAGCGTTCCTGTAGTTATTGTTACAACTTAAAAGTTCACAGCTGACCTTGTTAGCTAGCTAAGCTATTGCAATATTGCACATTCCACTATTGGACAGTGTTGCCATTTGGCAGCACATACATTTGATCGATTTACAAAAAAAAAAAATTTTGATAAAAACTTTTCTGAGTTGTGAATATGTCATCATAACTTACTGGTATTTCTGACTTTTTTGAAGATCTGATATAATTTGATCCTTTGTTTTTATTGACATTTACATTTGCATTCAGCATCTTCTCACAATAAATGCCAGTCTGGCAGAAATCGTGCCACAGAAAAACACTCCATGTACTTAACCAAAGCACATCATTGGAAACGCTAAAGTCTTCTCTTTCCAACCAAAAAATTAGAATGTTGGTCTTAAAGAAACAGTGGCAGAGAAATGAACACGAAAAACATGTTGCCATATGGCAACACCATGCGGTAGAGGGTTAAGTACTATTTTTAGCTGAATTAGCTTGTCAAATGGTCATCATGACCACACTTTTTTGATGTACCAAAAATATATGAAATATTCCTTAAATATTTGGAATAAAGAAATATGACAAATAATTATTTTAAAAATACAAATTTATTATATCATTTATCATTAGAAAAAAGTTTAAAATTAAAAACTGTAGCCTATTGTAATTTATTAGGCAAATAACATACTGGCCAGTATTTTTTAATATAACTTTCCTTAGTCAGAATTTGGCCATTTGAATAATACAAACTTAAAACATAATAATAATAATAATAATAATAATAATTTAGAGCTTGTCACAGTGGGTAGAGCTGTCGCCTCCCAGCAAGAAGGTCGCTGGTTCGAGCCTTGGCTGGGTCAGTTGGCATTTCTGTGTGGAGTTTGCACATTCTCCCCGTGTTCGCGTGGGTTTCCTCCGGGTGCTCCGGATTTCCCAAAAGTGCAAAGATATGTGATAGGTGAATTGTATAAGCAAAAAATGTTTTACTAGTGTATGTGTGTAAATGAGTGTGTATGGATGTTTCCCATTGATGGGTTGCAGCTGTTAGGGCATCAGCTGCATAAAACTTGTGCTGGATAAGTTGGCGGTTCATGAATATGAAAAGAAAAAAATGTAATTTTCAGAAAAGAAAATGAATGAATGAGCTTCACAAATTTTCTAGCCTCTCCTTTTTTGAAAAAGTACATTTGAAAATTTATGGATAACAACAATAGCCAAAATAGTATTCAGATTGATTTTAATATGGTCCAACATTTATAATAAAAGTTACTTGTCAAATGTTTTCTCTATTTAAAAACCATGCAGTGGCAAAGATGGTTTTGCTTATGTCAGATGCTTACTGGCACAACTGGATGTTGGAGTCTTGAAAAAAAATAGTTTGCATTGGCCAAAACTGATTAAATAAAGTCACACTAGAATCCCGCTTGGACCCCCTTGGCTACGGGCCTGGGTTTAGAATGACAATAACCTAGGGTTATCTTACTTTGCTTAACCACATTCCATCAAATCATCCAAAAAAGTGAAAAGCAAGTCAGCATATTTCTCCTGGGTCTGCCTATTGTAGTGCGGATGCTGTTGCAATGACCTTTAATTCACCTCGTACGGCTGCCTGACACCGAGACAACCCCAGACTGGAGTGCATTAGCATATTGTGCTTTTCAGTTCAAAGTATTCTGGAAATGCTTTGAAATCGCATGGGCTTGTTCAGCCCCAGTCGACGCAAGACACACTGCAGTAATTAATTCAATTCCGTTCAACCGGTTACCATGCGTTAGTGTAATTGACACCAAGCCTGACAGTTGCGGCAGGTGATCTGTAACTAATTTCATTCCATTTTGTGCCCCCGTGGCTGCTGTTCCAGACAGTCATTAGGTAAATCGCGGAGCCCATTAAGTCACCAGCATCCCCACCCAAACACGTCTGTAGCTGCACTGCACTCCTCCACTGCAGGGTCAATGAGTGCAGAGGGAAACGGGGATGAATACAGAGCGGGAGGGAGCCAGAGAAATGCAGCAAAGGGAAAGACAGACGGGGAGAATAATGCAGCATAGAATAGAGGCGACAGGATTGCAGAGGGGGGACAGATGCAGCATATGGGTGGAGAAAGCAGGTGCAGAAGTATAAGAGCATTTTTTGTTGTTGTGTATTTTGTCGTTCTGTGGCAGGCAGGCAGGCAGACACACTGTCTACGTGAGTGATCAAACTCAAAGCCGGTGGGGCTGCCGGTGTCTCTCCACGTCGGTCGGTGACAGGCTTTGATTCTGACTGTCTCTGTCAGCTCTTTGTAGGAGAGCCATTTTGGGAGTTTAGTATGTTTGTTGAGCATATGAAAAGTAACACGGGAGACTGCTAACATGTGAAGCAGTGTTAAAAGACTGGGATGTTCCTGTTCTTATAGCTCCAGTGGCGTGTGGGTTGTGCTTTAGAGAGACCGGTGGGAGACTGGCAGCACATGGCAGAACAGATCTTTCATTTTTAGTCTTGTTGAATGTTAGCCGCTGTACAGAAGCCTCTGTTCTTTTCCCCTGGTGTGCTGTTGTCTCTTGGCAAAAGTTCACATGCTGACGCAGTAATTGTGCGTGTGTGTTTGTGTGTGTGTGTCACAGAGACTGACTCTGTGAGCTGAAATGACCTTCTCTCTCAGAGCAGAGGGATGGATGGGATGTGGATTGGTGTTATGCCGCTATCTGCTGGTGTTCTTTGATATAGCATAGAGTACACACCCAGAAACCCCCCTAAGAAGTGCACACATAGCACTTTATTTTACAGTCCCCGTGTTATGTACTTACTATAGTATTTACAATAAATAACATGATGTAGTTTTTTGACTAAACACTCACCCTGTTGCAAGTACATGTTGTTCGTCATTATTACTCAGTAATATGTACAGTCTAACAAGGACACTGAAATAAAACATATCCTGTTTTTGTATTCTTATTGGTGTTAAAATCACCCGCTTCAAATGTTATCACTTGATTGAATATGCGTTATCAGTGGTTATCAGCTGATAGATATGGGCCAGCAGGGGCCTTCTGCGCCTGCTATTACCCATGTGGATGGATGATAGCAGTCTTCTGAGCCTACCAGTAGGCGCAGAAGGCCCCTACTGAGCCATATCTATCAGCTGATAACCGCTGATAACGCATGTTTTTTCGAGTGATAACATTCAAATCGACTGGCAAAACTTTAAAAACATGCATTTTTAAATATGATTACTGTTATTATTGTTATGACTGGCAACACATTAATACAGGGGAGAAAACACACACAAAAATGCAGTGTTCCACACAATTCCTTCATGTTGTCCCAACACAAATTGATAGTTAACTTAACACTTTTAACAAATTTATGTGGATTGAACATAAAAAAGTTAAGGTGTCTCAAATGAAATCTCAAGAATTGTGTTGTTTCAGCTCATTTGAAATGAGTTGTTTGAACGAGCAAAAAAATAATAATTTTTTTTGATTGCAGCTCATCCATCATTGACTACAATCGTGGTAATAGTTTACTTTGAGAAGGAATGAATAAAACGGGTTGTTCTGAACAGATTAACGGACTGTCCTTGTAGATTTCATTTTCTTTTTATGTTGAACAAGATGCCTGCAGTTTACTGTACTTGCACTAACAACTGTCTTTTTTTACTCTGAACCATGGCCAACAATTTGTGCTGAAAATATCTATCCTAAAAAATTGTGAAAAAATTGTGAAATAAGTACTATAATATACTACTACTAAATGCTTTCAATAAAAGCTAATCAAGCTCTTATTAGGTATACTAGAAAACTCCTGGCAGGTGTGTTAAAGCAAGTTGGAGCTAAACTCAGCAGGACACTGGCCCTCCAGGACTGAGTTTGGACACCCTAGTACTAAGCTAAGGGAATATGAATGAATGCATAATAAAAATAATAATACAGTTTATTATCATTAATATAACTTAAAATAACTACATTCAAAGTTAGCATTAAATTCTTCTAATATCTGTTTAATTAGTTAAATATTAAATAATATGCCAATACATAATATAATAACAACCACTTATTACACAGCTACTTCTGTTGTAAAAAATTATAGATACAAATACTGTATTAATTTAAGCCTAAATATTTTATTATCTCACTTCACCAAATCAGCATATTTATATTGGATGGACATTTAAGGGCTCTTTAACACCTTATTAAATAGCTGTTCAGTGTATAAATACTAATTTTGAAACTTTGAGCCAAGCACAGAGTTTTACTGAAGAAAAAAGGCTCCTTGCAAGCACATAGTGCTGGATTAACAAGTGTAATCAGTTTGTACTGTTTTTAATAAGGGAAAAAGAACCTACTTAATGGTGTAATCAGCCATTCAGAATCAAGTAGAATCAGAATCTTTATTGTCATTTTACAAAATGCAATAAAAATGTACGTTTGCTCTTCCCTTCAGTGCAGTCCAATTTGTCTAATACAACAACGATAGCAAGAGATAAAAGGTAAAAAGACAACAATAATTATAAAAGTAGTAACAATACAATGTAAGTGCATATAAAGTTGCAAGTGCATTTTCTAGCAGCTTTTAAGTTTAAAATTGAGTAAAATGTTAGCCAGAAAGGCATTCAATTTAATGTCCATGCGTATAAAGTATTTCATGTAACAATATAAATAGAATACTGAAACTACACTGATGACTCTCAGTGCATCTCTTAGTTTTGGCAGCCAGATGGTGTAGTTACACCATCTACCATGCTAACCAGCCAACTCAGCTTACTCTCTCAGATATAAAGGTAGAAAGACTGTACCGGGGCAGAACAATTTTAAAAGGTATGTGTTTGTACCTAAAGAGTGCATATTAGTACCCATATTGTACAATGGTGGCGACATATTTGTCATATTTATGATGCTCTAGATGTTGTTGTTTTTTGTTTTTTTTGTATAATTATTTTTTTCTGGGTTTTCACCTTAATTGGAAAGGAAAGTAGAGAGAACTGACAGGAAAGCATGAGGAGCAGAGAGAGGGAAAGAATCGGCATAGCAAACTCAGGTTGCCATGAGCACCTGAGTGCATATGTCGACGCACTAACCACTACACACTGGCGCCAACCCAGTTGTTGTTTTTTTTTTGATTGTCCATGGTTTGGAAACCCACGGTTTTAAAACCTCTAAAATTTTCTATTATACCTTTCCTGCAGTGTATGTATTTTTGTTTTTACATGTTGTGAAATATTATTTCATTTATTATTGTTTAGGGCAACAGTATCTCCAGTAGCAAAGGTCTGTCCACATTAAAAGCTGGTCAGCACACGATTCAGAAAATATTTAAAAAACAAATTACTTATTCACCTACAGTGCATGTAAGCATGCTATGGACCTGTGCAATTTTGTGTTCAATGAGGAAATTTTTTTATTTTTTTTTATACCCAGACTAGAACTTACTTTAGAGTAGTAATCATAACATTGTGATACTGTGAAACTGATTTTTTATCCAAGGTTATCATACCGTAAGTATCTTAAACTACCCCATGCCTTCTGTTAATAATTGTACAACCAAAGACCAGTCATAAGGAGATTTACTGTGAGACATTTTCCAAGCTAGGCTCTTGTCACTGTTCAGTTCAATCCAAGTTTATTTGGATAGTGCTTTTCACAATAATTATTGTTGCAAAGCAGCTTCACAAGAGGAGCACATCATTACATTACAGTCAAAATCAGAAGTTTAAAGAGTTGTGTTTAGGCAGTTATACAGTATACACCATTTTGAGGGATGTAAACGAAAAAACGGTCCCACCGTATTTTCTGTTTTACATTTTTAATTTCTGTAGCTTCCAAGAATCCAAAAAGAGCCACATGTTAATAAATAATGTTATGATTGAATTGCCTCTTGTTACAGTTATGAAATAGTTTGATAACAAGCAGGAAATGTTCATGGGTCAATGACATGACCAAATTGAAATGGTCTACGGCGATGTCTATGTGTATAATACATGTTCAATGATGTGCATTAAGTGTTTGTTGTCTTCAAAGTTCTTGGATGGATGGCATAATTCCTCATAGAGTTGGCATTAATGTTCAAGTTCTCAGGAAATGTACTGTGCCAGAAAAATGTGATGTTGTAATTGCTGCAAATGTTGACATACCAAAATATTACAGTTCACATTTTAACAAGTATGACTCTCTTCATCTTCATTTGCAACCATCTGTTTGTTTCATGAACATTATGTGAAATCATGTTTTGGAGGACAAAAAGGTCAATGTTTTCAGATCTGTCAGGTGCTCTAATAATTAGAGCCACAACTGTAAAAGGTAGTGTATTTCTATAAGTGTGTCTTATTGTAAAGCAAACAATCACCTGTCACCTCTAAAATCTCTTTTCTCTTTCCTTTCCACCTTAATGTCTCCCCCTATAGATCCACGCTCTATCGCAGGTTCAGTCTCAGGCTCCGTGCAGTCCGTCTCTGAGCCGGCAGCAGCAGTACCAGCATCAGCAGCAGGTCCAGCTTCAGTTCCAGCAGTTGGCTCAGCTGGCGGCGCAGGCACAGGTGCCTATCAGTGGGGGCTCAGCCGGCTCCTCCGCAGCCCCGGCCCAGCGTGACGGCAAACTCTTGGAAGTGATTGAACGAAAGCGCTGCCTATGTAAGGAGATTAAGGCTCATCGCCGGCCAGATAAGAGCTTATGTAAGCAGGACAGTATGCCTATTTTACCCAGCTGGAGGAGGACGCCGGAGCCCCGCAAGACAGGAACGCCGCCCTGCCAGAGGCCACAGGCTGTGGTGTGGGACACTGCTATCTGACCAAGGCACAGAGAGCAAAACAGAGGGTAGGGAGTGAAAAAGATATAACTGAGAAAGACAGAAATCTTTTCGTTTTCTTTTTCTTTCTTTTTTATTGCATGGGAAAGACAAATGGGAGTTTTGGGGGGAATTAGAGAAGTGGCCTTTGTGAAGAGATTTAAGAAAGACAAAGCCGGAGCGTTTTGCTGAGAGAATAAAATGATATAGACAAAATCTCTCCGGAGAAGCGGGAGGAAATGTCCACACAGTGTTTATGTGCCATATAAAAGCAGCAGCCGAACACAGACACACACACACACACACACACACATTGGAGAGTCGTCTGAGTCTGAACTCTCCCTGACCTGCTGCGAATATAACCTCTGCTGCTGAGTTTACAACCTTTTTTGAAACACACTGGAAACCTTTGGAGCATCGTGGCGGTCGTACTCTGAATATAAACCGTTAGAGAGGAGAATAGACTTGCTTTTTCCTTCTATGGATCACAGAATTGATCATAACTCGATGTGTGAAGATTGAAGAAATGCTGAAAGATCATAGCGGGGCTTTTCTTCATATCATAAACTCTCTTTGACTTTGGCTTGTGCGTTTTTACTGACCAGATTTACTCCGTTATGCTGCTGTTTCCTGGGCATCCACTAGACTGACGATTTTTTTTTTACTTTCCAGAAGAGAGAGAGAGTGTGTGTGTGTAAGTATGTGTGTGTGTGTGCGTGCGTGTGTGCGTGGTTGGGTATGTGCGCGGGTGTGTGTCTGTGTGTCATGGTGAACTTTGTAGATGTATCTTTGCATTAGAGGTTTGTGAGGTTGGATGCAGAGCGGAGACAACGAGTCAATAAAACACAAAATCTGACATGTACACACATAAAAGTCAAACCTTCACTTACGCGGCCAGACACATGATGGAGGGGTGTGTGGTACTGTCGTAGTTTGTAGAAGAGATCCATTTGAGGTCTAATTACTGCCTATTGATTGAGTGCCAATTTGCTGAGTGTGACGACACGTGTGTGTCTGCATGTCTGGGGAGCAGAAGAAAAGCAGTTCAGCAGAAGTTATGTGACTTTTGAAGCAATATTTCTTAAATCAGGACACTGATCCCTAGGCCCAGTCCAATTCAAATCCATGATGAAAAAAGCTTGGATAGATTTGTATCGCATTTTTAAGCAAGGATAAATAGAGCTGCACGATTAATTGTGTGGAAATTACAAACTCAGTTCAAGCATCCAAGCAATCATTTTCTAAATAAACTTTAGACAAGTATAATCACAGCAGACATTCAGATCTCTGTTGAGTCTCCCACGGTATTGCTTTTTTTGTGTTACAAAAGCTAATTTAAATTTAACAGAAGTACTGGGATAATAGCCAGTTCAGATATAAACAATGACTGACGTCTGCAGTAGTAAAAACAGAGTAAAAATATTATTTTTAAAGTCTGTTTAAGTAAGTAATTGGGTTCTATTTTAACAATCTAGATGCAAAGTCTAAAGTGAATGGTGCAAAGGCATTAAAGGCGTGTCCAAATCCACTTTTGCTATTTTAAGGACGAAAAATACGCTCTGGGGCCTCGGCTCATGGTGTAACAGTGTTGTGTTTATTCTCTTAATGAGTTCTAGGTGTGTTTTAAGCATAACGTGCATTAAACCAATCAGAGACTCATCTCACATTCCCTTGTAAAAGTCAGTTGTATTGCACCATGGTGCATTTGCTATTTACATGACGACTTTGTAAGTGGAAAAAGTGAATGCATCACTAGCCAAAAAACAGTTCAGGCCCGTGCACACCGAGACACTTTTTGTTCGCGTTTTCTGACGATGTTTCATGCCAATGCGCCAATGTGATCATGCATACCAACGTGCAAAACAGCAGGCACAAAAGCGTCATTTAAAAAAAAAAAAAAAAAAAAGCCTCATGCTTGTTTTTTTTTTTTTTTTCTTCTCCAATCAGATTGGCACTTTTTTGCACGTGCACGGAACTGATGAAGTTACAGTAAACGGCACTTGGAGGCGCTCAAGCTCAAGATGCCCGGAGGCAATATGAACGTGGAGCTGCTTATTGCTCTGTGAATAATAATCATTTCTTCATCGCTTGAGCTGGAGCTGCTACTTGAACCATCCATGCTTGTTCGAGTCACCAGTAACTTTAACAACAAGCGGGTGAACTTCCTCTCTTCCTCTTCTTCTGTGTTATAAGCGGGGTGTCAGAAGCTTAAAGTTGTGTAGCACCATCTAACGTCAAGGAGTGATTTTTCCATACTCTTCTAGACGCCAGTGAAAATCGCTTGGGTTTGAATCCGGAAAAACGTCTTGTAAAACGCTGACGGTAAACACAAACGAAAAGCGTCCCGGTGTGCATGAGCCTTTAGACAGACCTTCTGCATGAGGATAAAGAACAAGCCTCCTTCATTCGGCCTCTTTACTTTTTCTTTACTTTACTTTTACTCTTTACTCCTTTACTTGGATAAGGAAGCTGTGTTGTATGCACTCCACTTAAGACATCCATTAGCCTACATATTTGATTTTTTTTAAGCGCAAAGATTTGTTTCAAAACTATTTCTAAATTCACTTCTAATCTCCAGCAAATGAATAAATTAACAATAATAATGAAGTGTGATCAAAAAACCACACGTGTGGTTAAATCCAAACGTCCTACTCTTATGTCCCATATGGTGATGCATACGTCTCCAAAACCAGACAGGTGATAATTATTATACAATAAATAATAATAATAATATTATTATAAAATTGCAAATTGGCATGAATAAAGTGATACCCCCCTGAGATGAGGCATGAAGGCAGTGATTTTTTATATCTATGTAGAAAATAATAATTTTTGTAACATTTTAATCCTTTAATTTTTTCATATGTGAATATATTTGTGTATTTCTGTACATGCTGTGTATATTAGGCAATGTGAACCCACTCAGGCGCATAACTAACGTGCTCTGCACTGGACTTTAAACCTGCTTTAAGTTGGTCAATGGCGCGGCCTATTTCAGTTCTTCAAAATAGCAACGCACCAACGATGCACTTTAACACAGCTCTATTTTAGACCAGCACACCCATGAGTCCACAAAGTGGTGCATTTTCTATTTAAACAAGATGGTGCAAAATATGAAAATTACGGTTGCGCTGGTCCGAAAATATCAACAAATCATGCCAAACACGTTTTGCGCCTTATTGCGCCAGATGTACGATTGAGCCCATTGAATCTTTTACTCAGTTGAAAAAAAGCCTGCACCGTGTTTTTTTCTGCAGAACCTTTTGCACATGTCCTGTTATTTTTGTTAAATATTATGTTTCATAATGATGGGAGAAATGTGACTGCTCAAAAAGAAAAATGTGTTTCTCAATTTATCCGAAATCGTGCAGCTCTATATTTAAACTAAATGTGTAGCACCCCAGTGATTACAGAATAAGCGTCATTACCAATATAATCATTGGAAAGACAGAGAGGGACCAATGCATGAGCTGCATTAACATGAGGGTTCCATACTTGCGCATCTGTTTACATTGAATCGGAGCATTTCTGGGGTTATGTCCAACTGCGTTTTGCAGTGCTTTTGGCAGCAAAGTCTCATATGTCAATCAAATGGTGTTACCATGGTATTTAATAAGAAATGTCTAGTCATAATAATGTCAACAAAAAACAAACAAACAAACACTGTCCAGCGCTCATACACTCATGCATTTACACAAACACACACACACCATGACAAAATGAACAAATAGCAGCACTCCTCAGATCGATGCTAAAACTTTCCGCACAAACGAAAGCGAACCACAAGACATTGAGATTAAACGAGGACAAAATATAAAAACAGAACACACACACAAGTGTTAAAATCTGTAAAATAAATATGTACAACTGTATTGATTATGTAGCAATTATTTCCACTTTCATACTTGTAATCAATAAATATATTGTAGCATATAATGTATAAAAGTACAAGGTGTTTAACTGTTTTATAAAGAAATTTAGTAGTTTTATCTGTGGCTACCTGTCTACACACTGTACTGAATGGACCGCTGAAATGCGAGCCCTCTCTACTAAAGGCACCAACACACTCAAACAAACACACAGCAATGTTTCTTTCCCGGCTAGTGTCATGCAAGTCCCTTTAAGCAACTTAAGTCTGATCACCCTCACAAACACACTCCACCCGGCTCGTTGGAATATCAGTTGGATATTTTTGAAGTACTTTTGCTGCTATCTTGATCTTGAACTACTATTGTTGCGTACATATCCCTCACTGCTTTTATATAATTTCCTTTGAGTGCTTTATGAGTTCAATTTTTTATTTTGTATATCAAGCGATGGAGTTTTGAGGAGCGGATCCTTTTGTAACTATTGGCAATTGAATGTTTCTCAGTTGTTGTCGTGGTTGTATTTAAAAGTTGTTGTTATTTTTTTTCCAAATAGTTAGCAGCACCAACCTGTACAGTTCTCACTCTGGCAGCACTACTGTAAACGTTACGCTAGCGTTGCGGTGAGGTTGCCAAGGGTTTGACACGCTGTCACTAGTGCACCAGGGTTTTTCACTGCACCACCCAGGTGGCCATTCGAGATACAGTCTTTATCAACAGTACGAAGGACCACAGTAGACGAGGGCTGGTGCAATGCATGCTGGGAGTTCTTGACGGATTCCCTTAAAAATTCAGTTCGAGGTTGGGCTGCGTCCCAGTCTATATAAATTGTGCCCAGTTTGTACTTCAGATATACTAAATAATCATCTAGTGGCAATTTATTAAGATGAAAAGGGTAACTTAAGTATTATTGGGTAAACTAGTTTACAGAAACTGTCGGCTTTGCGTGTCTACATAAACGGTGGCCATATTATGAGTGCCATAATATATTGGTATGGTAAGATACGGTGTACCTTGGAAATCACTGTAGTGCTATATTTGCATTGATATCGTCATGAAATAAATTTTATATGATGAACAGAACATCACGTGTGTCTGTGTGTGGTTCTGATATTAGACACTGTGTACCTTCACAGATAGTAATGTCTGCAATGTTTCATAATAGGGACAGTTTTTGCATACATAAAGGTCCCGTAAAGTGCTTTGAAATATGCATTTTTATTCAATGTCCGACGTAATTTCATCCAAAAAAACAGGGTGGGGCATAGAATAGCTTTTCCCCTTTTAAGAAAAAAAGACAATAGCATTTTGCGTCACACTTTATTTTGATGGTCCATTTGTTGAATTTAAGTTACATTGCATCTACATGCAAACTGATACTAATTAGATTATAAGTAGACTGTTAGGTTTGGGTTAGGGTTAGGGCAGGGGTGACCAACCCTGCAGGAGCAGTATCAACATATATTAAGCAGACAGTCTACTAATATTCATATGGACCATCAAAATAAAGTGTTACCTTGTTTTGTTTTCATCACTGATCTGTCAGTAAGAGTGGTTGAGCTCAAGTGCATTAAATGAAAAGCAAATGAAAAGTATCTTGAATGGGGGTTGGGCTTGTCAGAAACTAGAGAGCATTTAATTAGTCAAGATTTGATGAGAAACTGAAGAATGAGGTGACATGAAAAAAATTGTTGCTCCGTTTAGTCCGAAGTGACAAACCACAGGCTTTAAATGTTTACAAAAGCAAAGTTTTGGAGCACACTAGCCTATAGATATTTTAAAAACTAAAAATACTGATACTAACATCTTTAAAAAAATCATTTAATTTCATGGCACCTTTAAATGTTTTTATGTGTAGTTTTTTGTAAGGGTTACAGGGGTAGAAATTTATTTGTACAGTATAAGAATTATGATGTCCATCGAAAGTCCTCATTTAACATGGAAATCCAACATGGGTGTGCATGTGTGCGTGTTTGTTTATTTGGTTTAAGATAACATTGAGTTATATATTTACATGGGTATGACTTGATGTACACCAAGGGTGCTCAACACTGTTGCTGACGATCTACCTTGCTTCAGATGTTAGCTTCAACCTTTATCAACACAACTAAACTTAGCACTCCACCTTAGTGGGATCTGAAGGAGCACTCGATAGTTAATGGTGCTCCATTTAAGTTTTTAACTGTTCTAAAGAATAAAAATGCCATAATATTTTTGCAGATATTTAAGAAACATGGCAAGTGAACGTACTTGTTTATCTGAAAAATAATGCTAAAGTCAGATATTCTAATTTCATTTCATTTATTTAGTCAGAAATGTATTAAACCTCTTTAACATTAGCCCCTTTCACACAGTGATACCTGTAAATATCCGTAAAAATTCCTGGAATGACTTTTTCCGGTAGATTCAAAAAAGTCCTGTTCACATGGACCATTCACACATCGATTTCAAAAATATTGTAAATTGTGACATCATTAACCAGAAATGAGCTCTAAATGGCTGTTCTTGTATTTATAAACATAGAAGGGGTCAGCCTTTTGTTGATGGTTGATAGTACATAACACGTGCACACGCGTCAAGCAACTGAAGCGGAGGTTTAGGGTTTATCAGTTTATCATAAGCATTTTATCGATAGTTTTTTTCACAGTTGGCATTAAGAAGGAACATGGAGACGATATCTGACTAACATCTAGCAGCTAAATGTTTCTGGAAAAATATTCAAAGGCTTTTATTTTCATAAACAGCACGGATGTAAATGCGTCTGAATGTTCTCACATCAGCGCATTCTAAGCATGAACGTGCTTTGTGCAGCAATTTTCCTTCTGCGTTCACACAGCGAAGCATTCCTGCAAATTACCGGTAATGTTACAACTTCTCTTTCCAGAGAATTTACCGGATTGACTTTACTGGTACTTTCAAAAAGAACAATTTTATTGTTCAGATCTGAGGTAAACTATCTGCTGCTGCTTTCAGTATTATAACAATAAATGTTACATAAAATGGCATTCAAACTCATTCAAAACATTTTTACCATGTAACACTGAATAAAGCGCATGAGGTGTACCTGAGATGATCATTGTCAGTTTATCCTGTTGTTCAGCTGCAAGAAATAGAACTTAATATTTATAATATATCAATCTGAGGTGTTGGTTAGGACAAAACTCCTTAATGAAAAATATTTCTTCTATCGTATGCCATTGCTTGAATTTAGAACAAAATCAGTGTTTAGGCTCGATAGTCAGACTTGATCGGTCTTGTTGGTCCTACTCAATCTGGCAACCTGCACTTGTGTTTGTTTTGATCCAGAAATGCAATACCAAGTTCAACCACTGGGTGCCAAACTTACATACTGCAGCTTTAAAGACAGGAGGCTTTGATCAAGGTTCCAGCTGAACTCTGCAGGGAGGATCTCACTGAATGGGGTTAAGCATCACTGGTGTACACTATAAAGATTGTTTACGATGACATTCTTTGTGTCCTGGTAATTCAAAACGTTTAAAAATCTTTCTTAATGAGGTCTTTTAACATTGACATTTTGCCAAAAATTTGGTGGTAGGCATACAGTACGGCTAAATAATAAGCGTTTTTAAAAGTATAAAATACATTATGTATATACACCTATGGTAAACTATAAGCATGTGTGTGTGTGTGTGTGTGTGTGTGTGCGTGCGTGCGTGCGTGCGTGCGTGCGTGCGTGCGTGCGTGTGTGTTAGGAAGTGAAAGAAACTGTTGCAACCAACTTGGATTTAATGTCATCTTGTACCGCAAACCACTCTGGATATTGGATACCTGCTGTCCCAGTCTGATGTGGTAAGGCTTTTATTCATTTATTCACTCTCTCTTCATCCTGACCTTCTAGGCTTGTTGTTTCAGCATCCAGTTTCACATGTCAGCATCATGAATGCTGGGAGCTGCACGAACACAGATCGTTGCAGAAATGTGTTAACTGATTTGCTCTATGCTGATGTCCCATGTTATAAATGCAGTTTCCTCTTTCTAGGGTATTGCCGGCTCTACTGTCTTCAATTTCGATACAGACATTGTTTTGGCTGTTTTTGATTCAACAGATGTTTCGAATAATATCACTCAGCTGATTTATTGACAGATCTACATTGAATGTGAGTGCTAAGTGACAGATTTAGGCTTTCACTTCAGAAGTGCTGGATTACAGTTTGCTGTTTTAGGCATCAGGGAAATAAAGTAGCCTATAAAGTTACCAAGATAAAAAGATTGCTTGGCCACTTTCCAATTTTATTTCACTTAATTAGGACAATTGGTACTGCTTAATTCTGCTCTGGAAAATGTAGATGTGTTTAGAACTAAAAGAACAAAAACTCCCTTAAAATGTATGCTTGATAATCAAAGTGACTCAGCAATGGTGTTAATGCTAGATTTGCCAAATTACAAACATCCCACAAACATATAAACAACTTAAAACTTTTGATCTGGACACCAGATTTAATATATACAGTTGAGGTCAGAATTATTAGCCCCGCATTAAAATTAAAAAAGGATGCAATTCTGACTTCAACTATATATATATATATATATATATATATATATATATATATATATATATATTTATATATATATATATATATATATATATATATATATATAGTTTTATAATAGAAAATCTTCTAAAATGCTATTAATAAAATATTGACAAGAACAACAACAGTTAATGAATGTATTAATGAAAGCCATGTCAGTGAAGTACCCCTTCAGTTGTTCAGTTCTTGACATTAGGACATTAGGTTATTGAGCTTGAGCAAATCAATGGTGGTGTAAATACGACTGGCAAACAGCCAAACCATTTACCTATATTAATACCCCAGCATTAAAACTGTAATGCTTGATAGGAAGATTGCAGAAATAAAACACAACATCAATGCTTCTTGAAAATCAATGTGGCCATGATAGAGATGATGTGCCAACATTCATTGTTCTTTAGTAGTTGTACCTGCAAACATATGTGTGAGTGTGTTTTTCACAATCAAAATCTATCAGATTCTTACATGTTCTGTTTCTCTCTAAATACTTTTTTTATTATTATGGTAGACCAGACTAACTGGGATGTGGACCTTTACCCCTTTTTGTTTTTTTGCTGTTTTGTTTTTTGTTTATTCAATGGCTTCGATTCTTATTATTTTGCGTCACTTTGGATAAAAGCATCTAAATGGTTAAATGTAGATGATCTAAGTTTTTTTTACAGAGCATCCATCTGATCATGCGGGGCCACTGGGAGTCTCTGCACGAAACAGCCCAAACATGCTGAGAGGAGTTTTCCCAGACCGACTGGAGGCTTCTCAGTGCAGGGCGCGCTGTCTCCTTGACAGCGGCCGCATGAGGTACTGACAGACGCACACGCGTCTTTTCCAAGACAGGCTTGCGATTTGTCGTTTTACTGGGGGGCGGGGCTAAGAGTGCCGCATAGCGCTGCTATTGGCCAAGAAGTCACTTGAGTTTTGCAGAAGGAGGGCTATGTGTTTAGGGGTGGGGGTGAGCAGGCAGAGCTTGTTTTGCTGCAGTGTCTTTACATTATTGCTGCACTGGTCTCTCTCTCTCTCTCTCTCCCTCTCTCTCTGCGGAATGCGCACTGCACTGGCGGGTGAGCAGAGATTCGGGCGTTACAGTGGGATCGAGATCTTCTCTCACTCAGTCCTCGCTTGACTGCTCAGGTTTAGGCAGAGTGCCTTCGGAATCAATCTTAAGCAGTTTTTCATTTAAAAAAAACTTTCTGTAGAGCCACAAAAGATCGTTTAACCCTTTACACACAGTATTTAAGGCTTGAATAGCTCTTTATTACTCTCAAAGAGAGTGCTAGCCCCGAGGAGTTGTCTCTGTGAGCGCACATTTAGTCCAGGAAAATGGCCAAGGATGACAAGAACGGCTGGAAGGAGTTCTTCTGGAACCCGAGGACCCGCGAGTTCTGCGGGAGGACCGCGAGCAGTTGGGGTAAGACTAGCTAACACTGACTAACAGGATGCCAATTAGTATCACATTTTGGTAAATTATATATATATATACACTGATGAGCTGCAGTCGTTAGTTCTTCTGTGTGAGTGCAGAGAAGTTACAGTGAAGAAGATCGCTGTCCGCGGTGCTGAAACTCCAGTTGCCGGTTACCGGCTCTATGCGTCGCATGCGTTTCTGTTCGTCGCCTGTTTTAGCTGTAAAACTTTAAACAAAACCATTTGAGTGTGTTTATATCAGTCAACTGACGCAAATTTACCTCAGCTGTAACTGTGATCACTAATTGCTTGGTTTTGCTGGTGTTTGCAGATAAAATGTTGAATGTGCTTCTTGAGCCAATGAACAGCGTGGAGAAATGCAGTGTCGAGTCACTGCACAACTCCACAATGCGCTTCAGGCACAGTGCCTAAATACAGGCTTGTAGCAGTATTACCCTGTAATAGTCATTCTATCTGCAAAGGAAAGTAGAACATCTGCTCTAAACTAAAACCATTCTATATATGCTCAAATAAAGTAGAATTAAAACAACAAAACAATCAGGCTGACAAAATCAAAAGCATGCTTTTTTATTTATAATTTATTTAACAACTGTTTTTGGTTGGTTACATGCACACATTTTAACTTTTCTTTGTGCATTGAAGAAATAACTCCATGCTCATTATATTTGTTTGTTTTGTGTTTTGTTTTGCATACAAATATGTGTACAGAGGAGCTGGACGGTGTATATTATCGCTTTAAGCTATGTTTATTGCACTGTTTCACAATTTTTTTTTTTTACCTGAGCAGCCTTCACATTTGCTAGAGGCCAAGTCTTTTGGACCTTAAGCCTCATTGTGCCACCTGTATCATTATAGGTAATTTTTTATCACAACAAACTAATTTCAATACCTCAAATATATTGTATGTGAACAGAATTATAATTTAATGACTTCAAGTAACAGTAAAACCTGCAATCATCATTTCTAAAGAAGTGCTTACATCATGAATAATCTGCCTTCAGTAGTGAATATGACCATTCCAACAACAAGTGCCGCATAAAAGAACTTTAGCCCAGAGTACATATTGTTGCGTTCTGTCTTTTACAGTGACATTGAGATGATTTAATCTAGCCAAGGGCCATTTTAAGTGTGTGTGTGTGTGTGTGTGTGTGTGTGTGTGTGTGTGTGTGTGTGTGTGTAAGGGGGTTTTGTGAATTAGTGTAAGATGTAATCCTTTACTAATAGGCTCATTGGTTGCCTTGGTGAAGCTGTCATGTGGAGACGCAGCCTATTCAAGGACCGTAGATTAATTCTGTAACCGAATGTGTCTTTTAATCAGGGTGTGATGGCATTAGCATCTACGGCACTCCAGAACTGCCCCTCAGGCATCTATAACTCAGCTGTCAATGCTCTGGGAGTCTGTGTGTTTGAGTGGGGAAAAAAATGCTAGATCACTGCCTTGAATTAAATTTATGCCAGCACATTTTGCTCTAGGGAGTTCTGCGTGTGGCACCTCACTTCGAGTGCACGCTCGTGTGTGTGTATGTGTGTGTGTGTATGTATGTGTGTGTGTGATGCTCTGAGGACTAGCTGCCTAGTTAAGCCAGCATGCTCTCTAAGACTCCTTAATTAGTCTATTTTTGTCTGTGCCCAAACCAAAGTGAACCTGGGTATGCTTAGATTCTTTAACAAAGTACATCCTCATTACTGGGGCTTAATAGTGACCTATGCAGCGTGGAGGAAGCTGCAGGTACATGCATACAGCTGTGCCTCATAACCAATCACATCCTAGGTTGCTTTCAGGACTTGTTAAGGCACACAAGAGTCAATACCTTCAGATAAAAGCTCTGAAAGCTGATCTCACCACAGCCCTTTGGAGAGTCAATAAAACCTGTGTTCCATCTTGCTGTAAAACATGGCTTTTGCAAAGGTCTTAACTGAATTTCCAAACTCCTTCAGAAACTTTACAGCTCATACCACAGCATACAGTTGCAGAAGATCCAGGGGCTTCCTGGAAATTAACCACGTAAAAAATATCTCATCAAAAGTTGCTTTAGATCCAAAAGCAATTGGTGTTTTCCCTTTCATAGAATAATTCCTAAAATAACCTTTTTTTTCTCAATGTGAATGTTTTTTTTTTCCTATTATTCTTTTATGGCAGTAGATGCATGCCAAAAGTTCACTAAAGTCACATCCAAAAATGACTTTTGCTGCTTGTTCAAAGTACTTATTTAAAATGAGCTGAGTCAGCACAATTCTTGAGTTTTTTACTTAATTGTTTTATGTTCAATCAACTTGAATCTGCAAAAACTCATTCATTCATTCATTTTCTTTTTCAGCTTAGTTCCTTTATTAATCTGGGGTCGCCACAGTGGAATGAACCACCAACTTATCCAGCATATGTTTTATGCAGAGGAAGCCCTTACAGCTGCAATCCATCACTTTTTTAAATAAGTACTTTGAACAAGCAGCAGAAATATTTAAAATGAGTGAGAAGCTCATACAGGGTCATGTTAAGCCCATTATCTTGAATTTTAGGGAGATATGATTGCATTGTACATCACACAGTGAGCTGTTTTCTTGGCTTGTGTTCATCCCCAATCAACTATTAATTGCAAGCTGAACTACAGAGGTCGTAATGGGGCATTCTGGGTGTTTTAACTCCCTTAAAGTGTTTGTTTTTTTTTTCTTCTTAACTAATTAATCTGATTAGCACATTAAATTGTAAAATCCATAATATTACTCTAATATTACTCTTTTCAAGGTATTGAGCTCTTTTTTGTTCACTGCAGTGTACAGGGTTGCCATGTACAACTGCAAAGATTGAAATGAATTAATATTTACTAAGAATATACAGACATCCAGAAAGCAATGGAATACAATATTATCTATCAATTCAATTCATCTTTATTTCTATAGCGCTTTTACAATGTAGATTGTGTCAAGCAGCTTCCCATAGATGATTATAGTGGATTGAAACAGTGTCAGTCCAGTTTTCAGAGTTTAGGTTCAGTTCAGTTTAGTTCAGTGTGCTTTAAATTTCACTGCTGAGATTCGAAACACTAGAGAGCAAATCCATCTGTGCGCAGCTCTACAAGTCTCGAACCATGCAAGCCAGTGGCGACAGAAGGGAGGAAAAAACTACACCAATTGGTGAAAGTGAAGGATAAAAAACCTTGAGAGAAATCAGGCTCAGTTGAGCACGACCATTTCTCCTATGAAGTTATTGGGGGCCTCCTATCTGAATCTATACACGATCAAACCATGTTTATTGGTAACCTAATGAATTTAGGACAATACAGTCAGATAAATCATCTTTCAATTACATTAATTAATTGAGATCAAATGGATTGGGTTAGGTCATACGGTGGCTCAGTGGTTAGCCCTGTTGCCTCAAAGGAAAAATGTCGCTGGAGTCTCAGCTGGGTGAGTTGGCATTTCTGTGTGGAATTAACATGTTCTCCCCATATTCACGTGGGTTTTCTCCGGGTGCTCCGGTTACCTCTTCAGTCCATAGACATGCTCTATACCAGTGGTCACCAAACTTGTTCCTGGAGGGCCGGTGTCCTTCAGGTTTTAGCTCCAACCCTAATCAAACACACCTGAACAAGCTAATCAATGTCTTACTAGGCATACTTGAAACATCCAGGCAGATGTGTTGAGGCAAGTTGGAGCTAAACCCTGAAGGGACACTGGCCCTCCTGGACCGAGATTGGTGACCCCTGCACTATACTGTAGGAAGTTGGATGAACTAAATTGGACACAGTATATAAGTTTGTGTGTGTGTGTGTGTGTGTCTGTGTGTGTGTGTGTGTGTGTGTGTGTGTGTGTGTGTGTGTGTGTGTGTGTGTGTGTGTGGAAGGGCATCCGCTGCATAAAACATATGCCGGAATAGTTGGTGGTTCATTTCACTGTGGCAACCCCTGATAATCAGTGACTAAGCCGAAGAACAATGAATGAATGAATCAATGGATTGGGTTAATAGTTTTTAGTCTACATTCACTAACTCTTTCGGTTTTCAGATTTATCCCCAATTAAATTTGTTGCAAACATAAGGACTGCCAAATACAAAATTCATAACAGAAACATTATAGAATACATAGTTCAATACATACATGCAGAATTAAAAAAAAAAAAAAAGGAAATGCGTTCATCACCTGCAACACTATCATTTCATGCCCCAACCTCAGGAGATAAACAGTTAAGGGAATCAAAGAATGTTTGTACCTATGCAGGTTTATTTAGTTGGAACCCTATAACATCTACCCGAGTGAAGCAGATTGTAATTTGAGTACAAGACATGAGAGGGATCTGCAATTATATTTTCATTGCATGATTAACTATAGTCTTTTCTGAGAATTAGGAGGCATATACTCCCTCACCCCCATCACTGTCATTGCTGTATGAACCAGTCTATTTATGTCTGATTTCAATCAAACAAATCAAGCTACTATTCCATATCATAAAACACTCTATACAACATCAGTACGCTCTGTCCAACCAAACACCCGGAGTCTATGCAGGAAACTAAGACGCCTTTGAATCTCTAATTTGAACAAGAAATTTGACACCCAATTTATGTGCATTTATTACAAAGTTACCGTCAGAACAGGAAATTGATGTTGTGAGGTAATATGGGAGTAAGCGCTGTCTTTGTCTGCATCAAAGCTGTGTGTGCATGTGTTTTCTCTGAAGTGTTTGATAGTAGGGTGGTCCGGCAGGTTTGGTGGATTTCTGAACTGAAAGAGATCTAAAGAGATGGGGTTCATGTCTGTATTAATGGAGGTGAACATGCAAATGACAGATCACAGCAGCACATTCTGTTTCTCTCTTTCAGTCTCTGTGCAGATTTGAGGGTTGAAAGAGAGAGGCTGACTTTCATCATGGTGAGAGACAGATAAAGAAACAGAAGAGCACTGATAGTGTATCACTCTCACCCACACACACACACACACACACACAGATACAGAGAACGTGAGGGTGTCCAGCACAGCTAATGAGGATGAACCACATTTTAACCCTATAACAAAGTGCAGCAAGTAATACAGGTACTTGGTATCCTGACAGAGATGGTGGTTATTTGAGGCTCGTCTGCAGTGAGATTAAGTGACGCTTAATGGTTTGATTATTTGGGCTTAGTTGGTATTTCTCATTTACTGTAAACCAAAGCTCATGGCTTTAAATTCATTCATTCATTTTCTTTTTGACTTAGTCCCTTTATTAATCAGGGGTCGCCACAGTGGAATGAACTGCCAATTTATCCAGCATATACTTTATGCAGCGGATGCCCTTCCAGCTGCAACCCATCACTGGGAAACATGGCTAAAAAAATTTATGATAAATATGTAAGCAATATTACAAAAGATGTCAGAAAATGCCTTCAGCTGTGAATTATTCACAATACTGCACACCTCAAGAATCCTATTGCTTTTGTAAAAATGTATCCATGATTTGAAAGTATTAACATAGACAAAAATGTCTTTGTGTTTCTTGCTGGCCGTGACAGTAAACAGAAGTAGAATGTTGTAGTTCCTCAAATATCAAACCTTTAAATACAGTAAGATTGCATATGCAGTTCAGAACTGCAAGTTATTTTTTAACATGCTTATACATGTTAATGTTATTTACTACACAAGAATTGCTTCTTTAAAGGGGCCTCATAATGTGGTCAAAAAGTCGTCACCTTATTATGCAGATATACAACATTTTATTTTGGAGAAATGCATAGTCCATAGAATGGAAATAAAATTGTTTAAAGAGAATTGCTGGATAAAGCAGTCAGTGAATAAACACAGCTATTGACCAGTCAGCATTAAAGACTGCAACTACCTGTTGCATAGTATATACAGTTGAAGTCAGAATTATTAGCCCCCCTTTGAATTATTTTTTTCTTTTTTAAATATTTCCCAAGTAATGTTTAACAGAGCAAGGACATTTTTACAGTATGTCTGATAATATATATATATTTTTTGGAGAAAGTCATATTTTTATTTCAACTAAAATAAAGGTATTTTAATTATTTAAAACCCATTTTAGGGTCAAAATTATTAGTCCCTTTAAGCTATATTTTTTCTATAATCTGCAGAACAAACTATCATTATACAATGACTTTCCTAATTACCCTAACTTGCCTAGTTAACCTAATTAACCTAGTTAAGCCTATAAATGTCACTTTAAGCTGTATAGAAAAGTCTTGAAAAACATCTAGTAATTTATTATTTACTGTCATCATGGCAGAGATAAAAAGAAATGAATTATTAGAGATGAGTTATTAAAACTTTTTTATGTTTAGAAATGTGTTGAAAAAAAATCATCTCTCTGTTAAACAGAAATTAGGGGAAAAAAATAATTCAGGGTTGGCTAATAATTCTTTATACACTACCGGTCAAACGTTTGGGGTCAGTTAGATTTTTAAATGATTTAAAATAAGCTTCTGCTCACCAAGGCTGCATTTATTTAATCAAAATTACAGTACAAATGGTAAAATTATAAAATGTTATTGCACAATAAAATAACTGTTCAGAAGTAGTTTATAATTTAATTTAATCATTTATTCCAGTGATGGAATGAATTTTCAGCTTCATTACTTCAGTCTTCAAAGTTATATGAACCTTCAGAAATCACTCAAATAATAATAATAATAATAATTATTATTATTATTATTATTATTATTATTATAATTATTATTATTATTAATGATAATATTATTAAAAGCAATGATGTCTGAAGTAGGGTGACGCAGTGTCGCAGTAGGTAGTGCTGTCGCCTCAAAGCAAGAAGGTCGCTGGTTCGAGCCTCGGCTGGGTTAGTTGACGTGTCTGTGTGGAGTTTGCATATTCCCCCTGCGTTCGCGTGGGTTTCCTCTGGGTGCTCTGGTTTCCCCCACAGTCCAAAGACATGCGGTACTGGTGAATTGGGTAAGCTAAATTGTCCGTAGTGTATGAGTGTGTGTGTCCCAGAGATAGGTTGCGGCTGGTAGGGCATCCGTTGCATAATAATGTGCTGGATAAGTTGGCGGTTCATTCCGCTGTGGCGACCCCAGATTAATAAAGGGACTAAGCCGAAAAGAAAATGAATGAATGAATGAAGTAATAATTTCATCTGAAACTACATACCATATATAATACATTTTATAAATAAGTATTGAACAATTTAACTTTTTTTACATTTAATAAATGCTGCTTTGATGAACAGAATAATTTTATTCAAATTACCAAATAGAATTAATAAAAAAAAAAAAAAACTGACCTCAAACTTTTGACTGGTAGTGTATATGTATGCTATAGATTGAAAACAGCAGCAGAGTCCTCAATGCAGCTTTAAAACATGCAGTATAGGTACATTTAAACAAACAAAACTCAATAAACCTAAAAAGATCATTTTGTTATTTACTATAGGTGTTTTGGTCTGCAAGATTTAATGCCTGACCTGTTTAAAATAGGGTTTTTTCTGATTGACTGAATGATTTTGAAAGTGATTCCCATAGTTTAAATTCTCTTGTTTTGTTATATGTTTTTACATGTGAATTTTCCTATTCTCAATAAAACTGCCCCACCAAGAAAAACATTTTTGGATTGCATTTTTTAACTCCTAATGTCGCTAGTTAACACTCAATGCATCCTTTTTTCAAAACGTCACATTATTTCTAAAACATCAACCTATTCCAAATGGAAGGTACCAGAATTAATTCATATTCTATAAAAAAAATGTAAAAATATGTGTGAATGTAAGACTCATTTATTTAAAAAAAAATCAAAATAAAACATTTTAAACACTAAATTATCTTTATTTTTTGAAGTATTTCATAAAATATTTCAGATTATCATTTAACATGATTTCTCTTTCTTTTTTTTTTTACATAAACCCAAAAACAGGATAATGTTTGATTGATTTTTTTGTAAACCAACAATACTGTGTGGTGTAAATCATTAATTTAAACAGGGTCAAACATTTGATAGAGCAGGCAGTTAAAGGGTCAAAAGTTTAAAAAGTTCATTATCAATATTGTTCCTTGCTTTAAATATGACTTGCTTGCGCACGCACACACACACCCACACACACAAACCGCACTCAGCGTGATATGTGATATGGTGAAAAAATCTATTTTGGTTCGCCAAACAACAATTTTAGTGTTAAGAAAAAGTTCAATAGATGTTAAAGTTTCTTTGTAAAACCATTAATGAAATAAAAAAACTTTTGTTTTAGCAATAAACTATTGAACAATACATGCATTCACAGCCAATCAGCATCTACCTGACCTTAAGGAGTAAGATGTGTTTCAAGATGCTACAACATTGCACAGCCATGCTGTGATTTAATAACTTCTAATGAGGCATCTACAGTATATACTGTATATAAGGCTTAAATATCTATAATTGATGGTTTGAATGGGTCTTAAAGAAATAGTTAACGTGAAAAAATGTAATTCTTTCCTCATTTACTTGGTTAAAATCAATTTGAGCTTCCTACTGAGCAAAAGAAGATTCACTCGATCATTCGTTTTTTTTTTCGGCATAGTCCCTTTATTAATCAGGGGTTGCCACATCGGAATGAACAACTAACTTATCCAGCATATGTTTTACACAGCAGATGATCTTCCAGCTGCAACCCATCACTGGGAAACACCCATACACACTCATTCACACACATACACTATGACCAATTTAGCTTACCCAATTCACCTATAGTGCATGTCTTTGGACTGTGGGGGAAACCGGAGCACCCGGAGGAAACCCACACAAACACAGGGAGAACAAGCAAACTCCACACAGAAACGCCAACTGACCCAGCCGAAGCTCGAACCGGCAATCTTCTTGCCGTGAGGCGACAGTGCTAACCACTGCACCACCAACAAAATACGGTATTTTGAAAAATGTCAGAAACGACTTCTGTTTGTATTTCTTTTTCTAGTTTCTAGCATTTTTCACAATGTAATTTGTGTTCAACAGAATAACGAAACTCAAATATATTTTTAACAAGTGAACATTAAGTAAATGATGACAGGAATTTAACTTTTTTTGTGTGTGAATTATCCCTTTAAGACTTCAAGAACCATTTCAGTTTGGGTTCAACAGAAAATATAATCTCATAGGGGTTTGGAACTACTTGCGTGTGCATACGTTTTCATTTTTGGGCGATCTATCTCTTTATGAAAACATTTGTACCTCCCTTTTGGTCTCTTTTACACATCTCTTTGACTCCATCAGCAGGTGTATGACCACAGTCCGTGGTGTGTGTAACACTAGCCCGTAGAGTAACCTCACATTGCCCTGCTGCTATCTGTGGAGATCCGGTGTCCTCGTCCCTCAGCCTTGGGCAACCTGATCGACTGTCCCCACAGGCCACACTGTGGCCTGAAGCTCAGGTGTCCTGTACAGCTTAATGAGCTCTGATCCTGCTGTCCACCAGAGCTTACGGCACACATATACAGTATGGCCATCATATAAAGTGTAAATGTACACCTACATACACACTGCGGCCTTCCCTATGGAAACGACAGAGCCTGATCTGTCCAAAAGCATGCATTATTGAATATACTGGGGAAGTATAGTACATTCTTATTATGGAGGCAAATGGATGAGGTTATTAAAATAATTAACGTTTTAGGAAGTGTGTCCTGCAATGTGCTATACAATGTTATGCAATGTTTTGTTATGTATAAAATAGTAATTTTTTAAAGAAATCATGGATGCAGAAAGAATTCATTAATTATTTATAAAAAGTGACTATAAAGGCATGTATCAGGTCAGAAGAACCTTATATAAAGAGTTCAGATGTGTATCATGGTGGCAGTGTGTGGCACGATTGCCTTACAGCAAGAAGGCCGCTGGTTCGAGCACCGGCTGGGTCAGTTGGCATTTTTGTGTGGAGTTTGCATTTTCTCCCCATGTTCACGTTGGTTTCTTCCGGGTGCTCCGGTTTCCCCCACAGTCCAAAGACATGTGCTTTAAGTGAATTGAATATGCTAAATTGTCTGTAGTGTATGTGTGTGAATGTAAAAGTGTATGGGTGTATCAAAATGATGGGTTGCAGCTGGAAGAGAATCCACTGCGTAAAACATATGCTGGATAAGTTGGTGGTTCATTTCGCTGTGGCAACCCCTGATTAATAAAGGGACTAAGCCGAAAAGAAAATGAATGAATGAATGGGTTTAGATTCAAAAACTTTTAAACACTTTTCTTTTAAAATCTGCATTTTTTCTCAGACTCTTGTGTGTAGGTTAAATAATTTCACTTTTATGGCGATGAATATGGTATTTCCATTGCCTGTAAAGTGAAATAACTGAACATAAAAATTGGTGGTTAAGAAAAATGCTTGTTTCAGATGGCAAATTTCGTTTGGCCATTAGAGGTTTTTGCATATAAACTCTTCATAATAAATCAATTTTGTCCATTTGGAAAATTTTTTTTTCAAAAGATTTTGAAAAATCAGATAATTTTTTAGCAAAAATCTTCTAAAAAATTTTTCTTGATCATCAAATCAGCATTTATTTTGTACAATGTAATTCATCTCTGTAATTCAAAGCTGAATTTCATGTTACATAGTCTTTTGGAAATCATTCTTGAAATAGTAAGGTTTTTAATTTGTAATCGTATTACACAATGTTTCTTATAACCAAGGCCTGAATGAAAGGAATCAGAATACAGTAAAACAGTTAAGACTTGACAAATCCGTTGTGTATATGATTATTAAGTATTAAATATTTGAGTGAATATTCATTTCACTCTCAAACTATTTGTAAAATAAAATGGCTTAAACCAGTTACTTACAGTAAACACATTTTGAAATGATAGTATATTCGTAATCATTTTTCTTTTTTTAAATTCTATATATATTAAAATGGGTAAAATATTCTAAATTAAATTGGAACGTTTTATCGGTTGGCACGGTGGCTCAGTGGTTAGCACTGTCCCTCAAGTCCCCCTCAGTCCTAAGACATGCAGTAAATTCAGAATTGGATGAACTAAATTGTCGCTGGTGAATGTATATTGGGTGTATTTGTAATTGTGAATAAAAGGGTGTATTGGTGTCTCATGGTACTGGGTTTTGGCTGGAAGAGCATCCGCTGCATAAAACATATGCTAAAATAGTTGGTGGTTTCTTCCACTGTGGCGACCCCTAATAAATAAGGGACTAAGCTAAAGGAAAATGAATGAATGAAATGCTATATCACAATATTTCCTATTAACCATGACAAAACACTGTTAAAACATTAAAATATTATCAAAATTGTCTTTTTGTTCTGTTACATATCACATATCATTATTAATTTGTTTTGTTGATTGAGCCAAAGAAAATTAACTAACAATAAAGTAAAACAAACTAAACATTTTATAAAACATTAATATATATATATTAAAATGACCAAAAAAACAGTGACAGCATGCACAGTATATAAGAATTTTTAAATCATCTGGAAGAAAACCCCTTTCCTCCCTATTCTCCTCCTTTTCCATAGATCGGGTGGCACGGCAGCCCAGTGGTTAGCACTATTAGCCCCACAGCAAGAACACTGCCGGCCCTGGTCCCTGTCAGGCCAGTGGGTGTTTCTGTCAGGAGTTTGTATATTCTCCCCGTGTCCGCATGGGTTTCCTCCGGGTTCTTTGGTTTCCTCCCACCATTCAAAGTTATACATATTGCATAATAGATTTAGCAAATCAGGCACTTGTCTAGCTCCCTACTTCTCAAGTGTTCCCTGAGCTACTGCAGCTGGGAAGTTTTTGGGGTCCAAACGGGAGGGAGCCCTGGGCTCGAGGATCTCTTGAGCTCAGGCCTCTCTCCTGAGACAGCATGCCAAACAAGCTTTTGATGGATATAAGCTTTTTGATTTTGATTTTCAAGAGTTGACATCAGCTAAGTGTGAACTCTTATTTATATATATATATATATATATATATATATATATATATATATATATATATATATATATATATATATATATATATATATATATATCATATATATATGATGTTACCTACCATACAAAATTGAAAACTCATAAACACTCTAAAAAGGTATTTCATTGTAAATGACTCCCTCTTTAATTTACATCAGCAAAGACTCCAAAAACAATTGCCAGACTCTACATTCACAATAATCTAAACTAAACTGAGATGTTGACATTATATATCTTATGACGAAACATCTCTGACTTTCTCCCTACATGTCATGCCAAAAACCTGTAACTCTATACCACAAAATAGTGTGGACATACAGTAATAATCAAGAGTATGATAAATATATAAGTCGTCATAGTTTGAATAAATGCTTACAGAGACACAACGCTACTCTGCTGTTTCCAAAGCATGTATTCTCTGAAAATCCCCCTTGTGATTTAATCTGGCCTCCTCTCCTCCTTCTGTCATCATCACTCCACCTTTCACCCCTCTTAACCCACATCTGCCCCGCTCTAATTCAGTTGTCACAGAGCAGACATTTACCAGGCAGGATTACCAGACTTCCTGTAAGGGAAATGTGTGCGTAAAAGTATGAATGCATGTAAGTGAATGTGTGTATAAATATATGAATGAGTGGAGGAGATCGGGTGCTGAGGTCAAAACTTAAGAGGATTAGACTACTAGTCTTGTCTCTTTTCCAAGTTACATCAGTAGAAGTACATTCAAAAAATGACATTTGCTGTTTGTTTAAACTGCTTACATAAATTAAGCTGAAACAACACAATTTCTGAGTAACTTTTATGTTCAATTCACTTAAATGTGTAAAAACTGATGAGCTAACTTAATTCCTTCATGTTGTTCTTGCACAAATCACTTATGTAGAACCCTGCATTTTTTACAGTACAGTAAAAACAATCCCATTGTTGCATATTATGTCTAACAAAAACTACCAACAAAAATACTTTTATGTGTAGGAATAGGAAATATGTGCTTGTTCATTGTCACCCACATAGCAAAATATCTCTGGCCTAACTCTGGCTCACACAATCAGCTTTTACTTGGCCCACATGCCGTAGTGAATTACGGTACATGACTGGAACAAGTCTGGCTTTTAGACAAAGGCCAAACATGGACCATATCTTGGCCAAGTCTCAGGCAAGTTAATAATCCATAACTGGGCCTGAACTGGGCCATATATATTGGTGTGTCACGACTGCAATAAAATTGATAAACCCATAAAGCATTGCTCAAGATTTCAAATGTGGGTCAATTATTAACATCTGGCCCAAATACTACATTTTACATTTGGCCCAAGTATTGTGTGCCGCCTCAAAGACAATGCCACCTCTGCAAAACCAGGGCCATGTTTGGCCCACATGCTGTGTGCCAGATGTTTATAGACTGCTGTGCAGATTTGATCCTTTGGAGTTCGTCTGTCAGCAGTGATGGAAAGAGTACTAAAAAAAATCCAACGCAATCTCACGGCAGTTCGTAACTTTTTGATTTAGTGGCCAATTCGTTTGAAATTCATACAATTTACTACGATTTGCTCATCACCCAATGATGGTTAGGGGTGGGGTGCCACGCCTCCTTTTTAAAATCATACATTTTTGTACGACTAAATTCGTACGAATTCGTACAAATTAGTTCTACACTGACAAAATGTAAAATACTTACGGTTCCTCGTGAGATCAGGCAGAAAAAATCATACTCAAATAAAACTACCATTACTCAAAAATGTAGTTTAAGTAGAGTAAGCCCTTCTAAAAGTACTCAAGAGTAGTAAGTATTATGCTGGTGAAATCATTTCTCCTTATAGTCTTCGGTTTAAAAATGTAGCCTAAATTAGTGCCATTTTATTTTAAAGGGATAGTTGACC
This sequence comes from Danio rerio, assembly GCF_052040795.2. Classification (NCBI taxonomy): domain Eukaryota; kingdom Metazoa; phylum Chordata; class Actinopteri; order Cypriniformes; family Danionidae; genus Danio; species Danio rerio. Next base: position 39,673,599 of record NC_141025.1, on the reverse strand, counting down.
CAAAAATATATGTATATTTTTATTATTTACTCATTCATAATTGGTTTCAAATCTACTGGTTTCTTTTTTATGTTGAACACAAAAGATATTTTGAAGAAACCTGGAAACCTGTAACCATTGACTTCCATACACTGAAAAAAAAAGTGATTATTAAACTGAATGAACCAATTGCTTTAAAAGAAACAAGTTGACTTTAGAAAAATAATGTAAGTAAAGTCATTGTAACTTGAAACTGTTAAGTTGTCTTAATTTGTATAATTATGCAAATTGTGTTCACTTTGTTTTAAATAAAAGTGATCACTTTTTTCCAATACACATTTATAACACTTGTTTTTTTCCAGCTTTTCTGTATCTAGCAAAATGAGAGTGACGAAAATTAATCTGCTTTTCCAGACACCAGTGTGTCTTCTAAATTCAATACAGGCTATAATTGTAGATTTTATAGACTTAATGAAGCATCAAATATGTAATATTATAATAATTGCAGTAATTATTTGGAAAAAAAAGGCTAAAATAATCTGACACTGTCAAAAAGGATTAGTTGACTTTAAAAAGTGAGTACAATTTGCATAATTACAAAAATTAAGTCAGCTTAACAGTTTCAAGTTACAATGGGATTACTTACATTATATTTGTAAAGTCAACTTGTTTCTTTTAAGGCAATTGGTTTGCTCCCTTTAAGTAACTAATCACTTTTTTACAGTGTACTAGGAAAACATACTGTACTGTACTGTATGGAAGTCAGTGGTCACAGGTTTTTATCTTTCTTCAAAATATCTTCTTTTGTGTTCAAAAGTCAAACAGGTGTGAAACAAATAAAGGGAAAGTAAATGATAGCAGTAAATTCCAGTTATATTATTTGCTATACAAATTTAAAATGTGAGGTTAATTAAACCTGAGAACCAGCGCATTAATATATTCATCTATAAAAAGCCAACAGAATGTAAGCTGATGAGTTAATGTGCAGAGCAAAATCTGTGTAAACTGAAAATCTAAAAAATGGAGCACAAAAATTCAGCTTTGACCATATGTTAACATACATATATACTGTGAACCATGATTAACAAGTGTCCAGTAATTGTCGCTGCAAACCAAGCTTGTGCAGGACTGATAGAATACATGCAATTTGTGGATGATTGGACAATCTGGTGTCATGATTGTGTCAATGCTGTTTACATGATTGTGTCAAAGTACATTTGAAGGATTATCTGTTCATTCGACAGCCATATGTGCAACATCTCAGGGTGCATTCGGTCATATAAGACCAACTCAGTTTATATAGATCATTTTGAGGGATGTAAACAATAACAATGGTCCTAACGTATGTCCTATTTTACATTTTTTATTTCCATAGCTTCTGAGAATCCAAAAAGGTCCATGTATTGATAAATACTGTTATGACAGCTGTTTTAACATTAAGATGTGATTGAATTGGCTACAGTTTTGAAATAGTTTGATAACAAGCAGGAAATTTTCATGGGCCAGTGACATCCCAGTATTGAAATGGTCTTTAAGGTATTTCATATCATTAATCAAAAATATTGCCATTACAGAGGCAAATAACATTTACACAAGGGATATTTTAGAGTGACTTTACCAGCGTGCGATTGGCTCTTATATTAGGAGGCGGGACCTATTCCACCATATTGTGCGCATTGCACTTTTCTGCTGTAGTCTTTGCCATTAACATGCAATCATAACACTATACCTTGTTTTATAGTATCAAATAACTTAAATCAAATGTATGACCTATACTACATGTTACTATTATTAATGTTTTTAATTGATTTGATGTATTTCAAAAATGCTGTTCCACTTGGACTGCTAGTGACATAACAGTGGTAGTAATGGTTTCTAAAAAGCTACTGTATCTGACTGTCAAAAATGCTCAGTGGCATCTAAAATATGGGTTATTTTTGTTTAAGTGTGATGTTTAGGTTGCAAGCTGTAAGTTGTAATAATAATAATAATAATAATAATAATAATAAAAATAACAATAATAATAATAATAATAAATTATCTTCATATAAATATAATAATATAGCCAGCAGTCCAGGTAAAATAATTATATATTTCAGTGTTAAGTTTGACCAGTATTTCAGAGATATTTATTATTTTGCATAAGTCTCCATTTCTCTTTTTATTGTTTGCCTTTGCTGTGTGTTTATTTGATTGTGTGTGTTTTTTTTTTTTTTTTTTTTTTTTTTTGCAGGTCTGATTCTGCTGTTTTATCTGGCATTCTACATATTCCTGGCTGGATTGTTTACTCTCACCATGTACGTAATGCTGCAGACCCTCGATGACCACAGACCAACATACCAGGACAGACTTTCAACTCCAGGTAACACACACACACAAACACACACACTCATGCGCCTCTGTGTCTACATGCATATAATATGTGTTCCACTTGATCACTATATTAATTATAACCACAATAAATCTGTTTCTGCACACCTTTTACCATATTTAAATTGCAATGAAATGACCATTTACTATTTGGGCCATTAATCAACCTCTTTGACTTTCAAAAATATAATAAATGTAAGCAAGCAGACACTCATAGCCGCTGTCTGTTTCTTCTCCTCCTCTCTTTTGTTTATTTGATGTTTTGCAGGGATGATGATCAGACCTAAAGGAGAGCAGCTGGAGATTGCTTATACCACCGAGTACACAGAGACCTGGGAAAGATACGTGCAGGCTCTCAATAACTTCCTCTCACGTGCGTTTATTTAACAACCCTAATGCTGCATGTATTGCACAGTAAATATAGACATTAGGCATTTGATTAAAGCTACGGTATCTAACTTCTGGAAATCTAGTGGTTAATAAATGAAGAGCTTACAGGCAAAAATCTAAAATTTTTCTCCAAAATGAGCATTTTTATCAGGCTCTTGTGTGTATCCCAATTCATCCCAAAGAAAAGAAGTCCTTTTCCTGGTCTTTAAAGTAAAATATTTCAACATAAACAAAACAAGCTGAGAAAGTTTTTTATTTTTGATGGAAATTTCAGATGGTTTTTGCATCTGAACTCTTCGAATATAAATATGCTTCTTGCTAATTCTGTTATATGAAGAGTCAAGCATGATCTGAGCTCCTTGGATCCAACAGATCTTAAAAATACTCTAAATATAGACACTTAATATAGGCTCACTGTAAACTGAAACACATGAAGCTTTGGAAGATGGACTGAAGATGTACTCGTGTTTGTCGATTTGAAATGATTGTGTAGCAGAAGTTTGCACAAAGTCATGTCCTTTTGTTTCTTTTGTGCAGCCTACAACGACACAGTCCAGACACAGAAGAACTATGAGTGTAAACCGGATCAGTTTTTCATCCAGGAGGACAGCGGCGGTTTGAAGAACTTTCCCAAACGTTCCTGCCAGTTCAAGCGCTCTATACTGGAGAAATGCTCAGGGATCACGGATCGCTTCTATGGTTACGATGAAGGCAAACCCTGCATCATCATCAAGCTCAACCGTGTAAGATGAGAAACACCATAGAGACTCAGAAACATATCAATCTATATCCGAAAAGTTAAAAGGGTTAGGTATATTTAGAGTTTTCAGTCACAGGGATGGTGTGAACAACTGGAGGGCAAAACGTTCACAGGATTGTCATAAAATCCAGTGACGTTTCGATTTGTTTAAAGCTACAGATATTTATATTACTCTACAAAAATATTGTAAACAAAGAGACGTAAACACACAGACAGAAGGTTTTGGCTACTTGTGCGCCATCTAGAGAGCCAGTATTTCAATCACTAGAAACTGAGACATTCAAAAGCACTTAAAAGTGACATTCAATTCATTTCATCTTTAGCGCTTTTACAATGTAGATTGTGTCAAAGCAGCTTAACATAGAAGTTCTAGTAAATTGAAACTGTCAGTCCAGTTTTTAGAGTTGAAGTTCAGTTTAGTTCAGATCAGTGTGGTTTAAACACTGAAGAGCAAGTCTATTGATGCGAAGCTCCACGAGTCCAAGCATTGCTTAATGTATTAAGACATTATCATGTTAAATATTAAATTTAATACACTTCTTACGGATGAAGCATACAGGCAAACAGATGAACCCACAATATTTTTATGGTCTTTGTGAACAGGAAGTTGCTGGATTTTTATTTCAGTATGATGATGTATTTTTTACTGAAATGGAATATTGAGTTGGGGGCAGGGTTTTACTTACAGTAAACTAATAGTTAGAGGGTTGTGGCTAAGCATATTTCGCCCAAGCTGTCATCAGAGAAGGACAGCCATTCCAGAGTGAAAGCAAAGGATGAATTTTGATTACAGATTACCAACAGTCAGTTGCCGGCAGTTAGCTCTCTGCAACTCTCACATGGTCGCCCACTGAAGCTAAGCAGGGCTGCGCCCGGTCAGTACCTAGATAGGAGACCACATGGGAAAGCTAGGTTGCTGCCGGAAGTGGTGTTAGTGAGGCCAGCAGGGGGCTCTCAACCTGTGGTCTGTGTGGGTCCTAATGCCTAGTATAGTGACGGGGACTCAATACTGCTCATTGAGCGCTGTCTTTCGGATGAGACGTTAAACCGAGGTCCCGACTCTCTGTGGTCCTTAAAAGTCCCAGGATGTTCTTTGAAAAAGAGTAAGGCTTTTACCCCAGCATCCTGGCCAAATCTGCCCACTGGCCTCTGTCCATCACGGCCCTATAACCATCCCCAAATCATAATTGGCAAATCATCACTCTTTCTCCCCTCCACCAATCGGCTGTTGTGTGTTGTGCAGTCTAGCCGCTGCATTAATAAGCTCAACAGAAACATATGTGATTGCTTATAGGGTTCATTGATGCAAAGAAAAAAAAATAAAGTGCAAAAATAAATCTGATGCATATCTAAATTTAATAGCTCTAAATATATATATATGTATATATATATATATATATATATACATATATATATATATATATATATATATATATATATATATATATATATATATATATATATATATATATATATATATGTATATATATATATATATATATGGGCCTTTTTTGTAGCATTTCTTGCCACCATCACCTGTTACCCTCCAACTGTGGTTCATATTTTTATTTTCATATATTATTCAGCTTTCACGTCACATAAAAACTAAATAATAGACAACAGTCAAATGACAGGTAAACCCATTAGTTCACCCAAAAATGAAAATTATGTTTTTAATTCCTCACCCTCATGTAATTTCGATCCACTGAGACTATTGCTTATCTTGAAAAACATAAACATGGAATTTTTAGATGAAATCCGAGAGCTCTCTCGTCCACTATTGACTGCAAATGTACCGAGATGTTCAAAGTCCATAAAAGAAACCAGAAAGACTGTCAAAACATTCTGTGAAACGTCAAGGCTTTATTGATTAACATTTGACCTGAAATCACAGAATCAGAGACCTCTTTAGGATGAATAATTCATCAGAGTTGCTTTGGCTTTCAATTAAGACCCAATTTGGCCTTTTTATCTCTCTCCATTTATTGTCTGTGTGTCTCCCTCTCTCATTTCAATCTCAAATCTTTCAATCTCTTTCTTTTTTCTTTCTTTTTTTGCAGGTGATCGGTCTGTTGCCTGCTAAGGACGGTCAGCCTCCTTATGTCACGTGTGGTGCGAAGGTAAGAGCGCTCGGTTTCAGTCATCCACCGTTCTTCTTATCCTTCAGTCTTTCAGAAAGGGATTGATTTCAGGTTAAAGTTGCATGAGCCATTCAACAAGACTGCTGGAGTCAATTAGCTGGTAATCAGACCTGCAGCCGGCTTCGCAGAAAAGCTTCCACGACCGGCTATGAGCTGAAGATTCACATGCAAACAGATGAGATAAAGCTGAGATAAAAAGTTGAATAAGTCCAATAACATCAGTCAAGTCAACAAGTGTTGTTTTTAGTACTTGAGTGAATTAAGTATTAAAAGTGAATGAATTCATTTAAATGGTTGTTTCTAGCTAAATATAATGCTCAGTATTATCAGGTAACAAACTTTCATCTTTATTTCGTTAATTTTTCTTCCATTCAAGTCAAGTTGAGCTTGATTGTCATTCCACTTGGACATACAGTGAAATGAAATGCCATGTTTTGCAGGATTACGGTGCTACAAAAATAAATATAACCATAAATATGAACACAACACTGGACGTAAGAGCTATCTTAAGCCTATACTAACCTACTGGAGCAATAATCAAAACTACACTATACTATAAATATGAACACAACACTGGAAAAAAGAGCTATCTTAAACCTATACATAACTAACCTACTGAAGCAATAATCTGTACTAAACTAACAACTAACTATGCAACTAGTAATTTAGTAAACTAACAGGTAATTACTCAATTACAACCTAATACAGACTATACAGCAGTTTCCCGGAGTGTTCTCAGTTGTGTATCCCTAAAACAGGTTTATGTGTGTGTTGGCTGGATATCAAGCAGTGGTTTAAGGCATTGATGCCATTTAGCCTTGTGCAGAAAAGTTTCTCAATCCAGTTCTCTGATCAATCACAGTTTACGCTTCCATGCTTTTACCTTCCTCTAATGATTTCATACCCTGACCCACCATTTCCCCATCTGTATTCTTCCTTTTTTGTTGTTGTTGTTGTTGTTGTCATATCATTGTTGTTTTCAGTGTTGTTTCAGTGTTTGTTCAAAATGTATTGTTTACACCATTGCTCATCATCTCCATTCATGTTTCATTTGTTTTGTTTTTTGTGTCTCATCTGTTCTCCCCTTCATTCTTGTCAGAAATACAAAGTTGGGAAAGATGAGTGGGTAAGAATAATCTAGACGGAATCAAGAATAATCATTTTTTTAATGCAAAACATTTGCAATATAGTTTATGCAACAGCTTTGATATTCTGTAGTGTGAAGCAAACTTCATTTTATCAAGCTGATTTGTGCCCCTGGACCACAAAACTAGTCATAAGTGTCCAAGAGATAATCTTGTATTGATGTATAGCAGGCATTCTCAAACTCTGTCCTGGATTAGATTAGATTGGATTAGAATATCTTTATTGTCCCCGAAGGGCAATTAGGTTTACAACAATAGCCTACAGTTGACAGCAACAAGTCACACTCCACCACATAACATAACAGTAAACAATACAATAATCACTTAAAGCTTGTTTAGTAACCCAACTACAGTTGGATCAAATGCCTGATGGCAAGAGGTAAAACTTTAAATAAAGTGGGTGGTTCTCATCTGCTCAAGTGGACATAGCCTTCTTTATGACTCTCTCCTCATACACTTGTCCAATATTGTTTAGATTTATGCCCAAAATCTTTTGAGATTGATGAACAATTTTGAAAGTCTGTACACTGTAAAAAGTGATTGGTTACTTAAAGCGAGTAAACCAATTGCCTTAGGAGGTCCAGTGTTCTGCAGAGTTTAGCTACAATCTGCCTCAACACACCTGCAAGGATTTTTCTAGAAACCCTCAACTATAAAAAGTGATTAGTTACTTAAAGCGAGTAAACCAATTTACAGCTAACTTTACAAAATAATGTAAGTAAACCTATTGTAATTTTTTTAAATAAAAGTAAACTAATCACTTTTTTTCCAGTACAGCTTTATTATATTAGATTTTTTCCCCAGCTTTTCTGTATCTAGCAAAATGACATACGGTAAAATTAATCTGCTCTTCCAGACTTCTTCTAAATTCAACACAGGCTTTAATAGTATCTTTTATAGAGTTAATGAAGCATCAAATATTTAATATTGTGATCAATACAATAATTATTTAAAAAAAGAGATGTTCTAAAATAGTCTGACACAGTAAAAAGGGATTAGCTGAGCATAATTAGCATAATTATAAAAATTAACAGTTCTTAAACTTAACAGTTTCAAGTTTCAATGGGTTTATTTTATTTTTGTAAAGTCAACTTGTTGCTTTTAAGGGCAATTTGTTGACACGCTTTAGTTAACTTATCACTTTTTTCAGAGCTTGATTAGCTAAACAAGGTGTGTCTGATTGGGGTTGGAGCTAAAATTGGCAGGACACCGGCGGACCTCCAGGACCAAGATTGAGAACCCCTGATGTATGGTTTGTTAGGATAGGACAATATTTGACAGAGATAAAACTATTTGAATATCTGGAATCCGAGGGTTCAAAAAATCTAAATGCTGAGAAAATCACCTATTAAATCATCTTAAGAAGTGTTTAGCAATGCACATTACTAATAAAAGATACAGTTTCGATATACACTGTAAAAATGTTGGGTTCCACATGATCGATTTGTGTTGGGACAGCATGAAGGAATTAAGTTAACTTATTAGTTTATACATCTTTAAGTGGGTTGAACATAAAACAATTAAGTTGTCCCTCATAAACCTCAAGAATTGTGTTGTTTCAGCTTATTTTAAATAAGTAGTTTGGACAAACAGCAAAAGTATGTTTTTAGTCTATGTACAGCAGGAAAATTACAAAATATCTTCATAAAACACGATGTTGACTAAATATTCCAATGATTTTTCCCTAAAATAAAAATCTGTCATTTTGATTGATGCAATGTACATATACCCGTCCAGCTTAAAACTGGTGTTGTGGTCCAGGCTCACATCTTCATGATACAGTTAAAAACTGCACATTTTAGCAGCAGAAAATAAAATGATTATTCACACAGACGGATCATATGCTAAATTATTCCAGCATAAGATCAACTCAAGGGACGATTGCTGTAGTGTTTCTGAATATTTATTAAATATTTGTAGCAATAGCAGTTTTGATATTAGAACAGGCTGATATTGATCAGATCAAAAGCTGCGGTGAACTAACAATGTTTCTCTGTCTGTAGACTGATGATTCAGATAAACTTGGTGAACTGGCATACTATCCCCCTAATGGCACCTTCAACCTCATGTACTATCCATACTATGGCAAGAAAGCGCAGGTACTGTACAACACACACACACACACACACACACACACACCAACACACACACTTGTACAATACACACTTAACAAAAAAAAACAAAAAAAACATTCACCATTTTTATTTTTATTCAAAGAGATATGAATAAAATGAATAACAAATTCCTCACAATCTTAAAATCTAAATTTAATGCTATGCTCTAAAACAATGCTGGGTTATTTCAACCCAAAATTGGGTAAAGTATGGACAAACTTAATTAAATTAGGCTATAATTTTAATTTAAAAGTGTAACCCAGTGGCTGGGTTTGTCCAGATTTCATCCAATTTTGGGTTGAAATAACTCCGCATTTGCTGTTGACAGAATAATCCTATACGCTGTTTTCTTTTCTAAACTCAGTTTCACTCTGAATTTGACACTGCAATGCAGACTGCACATATTAATCATGTAAAAACAGAAATGTCCAAATCAATGGCAATTTTAAATAGAACAACACATAAACTGAATGAACATACTCTTTACACATTGTATTTTTCACTCATAGTGCCATACTTTATTGTTTTAAAGTAAACTATTGTCTTACTTTTATTATTGTGTGAGCCGGGGTCATTCATTTACAATCATTACAAACTGCAAAAGCGAGCAATACGTTTCTTAAATGTTTTATTTTTTCATTGTTAAAAGGGCTGATTGTTATGACCCAACAAACAAATGATTAATTTAATGTATTTGGTCCTATAATTTTAACTTGAAAAATAACTGTTTTTGTCCAGATGTTACCCAATTTCTGGTTAAAAATTGTGTATAGTGCAGACAATGTACAAAGTTTTTAATAAGTACAAATTGTATTGAGACACTGTTAAGAATAAGAAAAACTCAGAATAATTTAAGAGGACTGTGTATGTTTAAAAAAACAAAGGTAAGAATTATAAAGCTAAAAAAAGTGTACAAATCGTCACCTTAGAATTATAAGATTCTGGCATTTTTGTCAATATTGAGTTATTGACATATTCCTGTTGAATGACAGCTTATTTACGTTATGGGATGTTTTTTATATAAGTTGTTTACATTCTAAGACTTTTTCCTTAATAAACAAATGTTACACACATACTGTTTTCTATGGAACGCAAAAACTTTGAAACTCAATATCTCAACATCATTTAGAACGCAGACAGAACCTCATAATTCCAAAGTGACGAAATACGTCAAATAGTGTACAAATACATCAAATAGGGTTAATCTATGAAATATATGGGATAAGGGGAAAAAATTATGTAGCTCACTTTGCAAATTTAAGAAAAATGAGTTTAATGACTCAGTATTAAATAACTATCAATGTAGTCATAATTGGAATATTTGCTGTATTGTGTATTTCGGTAATCTTGTATGTTTGCAAACATGTCAATACATTTTGAGACACGTTTAATGTACTTGTGTTTATTCTGTGTCATTAAATTTAGCAGAAAGTGACAATAATGTTTACAGAGTAGGCATAACAAACCAGGCTTTGGACTACACCTTTTTGGGTAACTATGGTTATATATTTCACTTGTAAAATTATGGTAGTGAGAACTTAATGAAATTAGGAAATAATTGAGAAATAAAAAAGTATTGAATTGAATTTTTAAAAATGTTATATGTTTATAAATTTGCATTTAGATAACACATTGACGTTCCATTCAAATTATTAATTACATATTCAGAACTTGGTCTTATGCAGCTGGCGAAGTTTTAGATTATACAATATCAATCAAATATTAATAAATCAAAAAGTACTACAATATATGTTTATGCACATTTTAAGTAATTTATGCGCATCTTCAAATTCCTACACAGTGTTTTTTATGCAACATCAAAATAATGCAAGCCAAAACAACTCCAATAAAAGTAGAACACTGACTTATAAAACAAGATAGCTTTTATTAGACTAGCTTTACTAGCCCTTTTTGGAGGAAAGAACCATATATGGTAACTTCATTGACACCGATTACAGTATATAAATGTATGTACACAAATCTTTGCCCTACACTCAAAAAAAAAAAAAAAAAAAAAAATATATATATATATATATATATATATATATATATATATATATATATATATATATATATATATATATATAACAAATTGCGTGGCACCTTGCATTTTTTACAATGTATAAAGGGAAAATAAAACAGCCTATAATGATTGTTCTCACAAAGTTTCCCTCTGGTATCTTCTTCTTCTGCAGGTGAACTACTCTCAGCCTCTAGTGGCCGTTAAGTTCCTCAACATCACCAGGAATGAGGACGTCAATGTGGAGTGCAAAATCAACTCCAACAACATTCCCGAAGGCAGTGAACGAGACAAGTTTGCTGGACGAGTTTCCTTCACACTGAGGATCAACTCCAGAGATTGAACAGACAAGAGTGTTTGTTTTTTTTTTTTGCACGCACACACATACATATGCACACACCGGTCCTCCCATCTAATAGTTTACAACAACGTGTGGAAGGAACAGCTAGTAGTCCGACAGAACAAAGAATAATAGTACTCTTTTAGACTTTGAGACTAGTAAGGTTGCAAATAGTAAGCAGGATTTTTTGTGCATATTAAATCAGTGTGTGTGTGTGTGTGTGCGTGTGAGTTCAGAGTACAGTATTTATTTTTTGAACCAAAATTTGAATTGCATGCTCAGCTAGCAGAGCTGGTGATTAAAAAAATAATATACTATTCTGGTCAAGCAACCTTACCTAGTATCTTTTAAAAAATACCTTTTTCTTTACTAAGTATCTGTTCATTTTGTTCAATTTTTAATTTCGGAGCAGGCGTCAATGAGGTAATGTGCTTGGCTGGCATAATCTCATGTGTGTTTGGAGAATCTCTAGAGTTCTGGGACTGTTTGGCACTTGTGTCTCAGTCTGATTTGTGAGGAGGATAGTTTAGTTTGCACCGACATAAAGGTAACACTGCGCATGTCAGCTCTAGCAAACACCAAAACAACACAACTTGACACATTCACAAACATTTCTGCATTCCTCACAGTTTGGCTCAGACTGAACTCTGAAGTGTGTCACGTTTCATTTCTCATGAGGCGTTTTTTGTTTAAGTTTGTTTATATGTATAAATAGGTATTTTGCAGTATTTCCTTTCTTTGGTTTCTCCTTTTTTCTTTTATTTGCATGTGTTACCCAGTTTGTCTCACATGGTGATGGGATGTAAGGTTTTGTATTGATCTGCACCAACAGAAAGGATTACAGCAGGTCTGGGTTCAGTTTGAAATCTGAATGATACAGTAGGTAGAAGAAGTGTGTGTGTGTGTGTGTGTGTGTGTGTGTGTGTGTGTGTGTGTGTGTGTGTGTGTGTGTGTGTGTGTGTGTGTGTGTGTGTGTGTGTGTGTGTGTGTGTGTGTGTGTGTGTGTGTGTGTGTGTGTGTGTGTGTGTGTGTGTGTGTGTGTGTGCGCGTGTGTCGTGTGTGTGTGTGTGTATGTGCGTGAGAAAGAGATTACATTTGGATTCCTGCATGTGCATGTGTGATTTTTTTGATTTCATCTCATTTGTGTTAAACTTTGTGCACAATTTACTTTCTGAGTATTTTTGACTTTTGTTGTAAGTGACTTTGAGCATAAGCATAGAGACAGATCAGATAGAGTGACTAGGAGCAGGGACAGCAGATTTATGTTTCGAAGTGAATCCATCCCTGCATGAGTCAATAAAACCAAAAAACATGGTCACCAACCTCATTTCTCATTATTATTTTATTACAAATATCATTTCTCTCTCTCTTTTTTTGTTGTTGTTGTTGTTGTTTTCAACACCATTACGCACACCTCATGCTTCATGCAGAGAAGTGTCTTGTGTCTTCTATCATACTGAGAACTGCTTCACACTGCTTGTGTGTGTCATGACAAGCATCTGAGTGTGTATACTTCCTCTAATGCGCTAATCCTTTAATCTCACCGGATAATCCTGAATAGGTATGGTGCTGCACACCAACATTTCCACAAAAGCATCCATCTATCTATCTATCTATCTATCTATCTATCTATCTATCTATCTATCTATCTATCTATCTATCTATCTATCTATCTATCTATCTATCTATCTATCTATCTATCTATCTATCTATCTATCTATCTATCTATCTATCTATCTATCTATCTATCTATCTATCTATCTATCTATCTATCTATCTATCTATCTATCTATCTATCTATCTATCTATCTATCATTTTTATGATTAATTTGACAGTTAGTAATGTTTTTGATGGTATTTTCCTATGAAAATTAGCCATGGTTTTATTATAGTAGTTTTGGCTGTATTGATTACACTGCATATGTAATCAATACATTTTTTTTTAAACAAGCTAAATGATATGCCAATGGGATGAGATATAATTTTGGACATTTCATCTAAAAACGAGGCGATTTCTTTTTTTTTTTTTGGTGTAGCAGATTTTTTTTTTCAACATTTGGTTATAGCAAAATCATGTTTAATTTATAACTGACCAGTTTCACTACAACTAGTTTTTACATGTTTTTATTTATATTACAGTTTTTCTCAGTGGCTTTCGTGCATTTCTCACAACACTATTTACATTTAATGCATTTCTCAAAACAATTAGTTCAAACTGCAAAACTGATGACCTGCAAAAGCGCGTCACTTGCTCAAAATGGAGAGCTCATCCCTCAAAAGCAAGTATTGATGTCGATGAAAGTGTCAGTGTCATCAAGATGAAAAGTCCTGACACCATTGTTTATGAACAAAATAGTCAAATGGCTTTGTCATGTTTTCATTATGTGTTTACTCTGTATATTGTTTTCAATGCAAAAAGTCAGATTCTGGTGACACTTCCTGAAAATGCTCAAGCACTATATTTGCACAGCCATTTGAAAACTACAGTAAAGTTAGACATCACTGCATTTAGTGAGGTATCTGAGTACAAGACACTGAATATGTATGTTTCACATTTTTACTGCATTTGCTCTTCGCAATTCTATTTTATTCACAACATTGTGCAAAAGAATAAACACACCCTTATTTACAACAATCATAAACTTCCTTTGGGTAGAGTTGTACACAACTGTAAACTATATTGCAGTACATATCGAAACTGAACCTACAACATACACAGGTCTGTAAATCTTTCATCAAATTGTTCAATTCAGAAGACATTTTCAGGAGAAAAAAAAAAAGATTTAAAGATTTTTAAAAAAAAATTCTAGACAGATTTTGACAACTAGTTCAACATTTTTGTTTGTAATGACTCCAGTAATGAAATGAGGACTATTAGTTGGAGTGACTATTCAGCATTCACAAGCTTAGTTGTTTTTAACTGACAAGACATAAGCAAATGATAATGTTATAAACAGCAGAGAGTTGTATGAAAACAACTGATGCATGTCCAAAAGCATTTGTAATGTGTTGGAAAGAATGAGAAACTGCTACTATGGTGTGCACAAATGACTAGTTATTTTGACAAATGCATTAACTATTGTGCAAATATAAATAGTGTTGTGAGAAATGCATCAAAGCCACTGAGAAAAACTGTAATTTGATGGTTAGTAATGTATTTGATGGTATTTTCCGCATGAAAATTAGCCATGGTTTTTTTAGTTTTGGCAGTATTGATTACACTGCAAAATATATATATTTTCTTACTTAAGAGGTTTTGTCTTGTTTCTAATTGAAATATCTAATCTTGATTTATTAAGTAAATCAAGTGTTTTTTATTATTATTATTATTATTATTATTATTATTATTATTATTATTATTATTATTATTATTACTAAACAAGCGAAATCATAGGCCAGTGGGATAAGAAATATACTTTTCTAGACATTTCATCTTGAAACAAGGCAAATTTCTAAGAAATATTTATTTATTTATTTATTTATTTATTTTTGTGGTGTGGCAATCTTTTTTTTCAACGTTTGGTTATAGCAAAATTATGGTTAATTTATAATTGACCAGTTTCACTACAAATTTTCATTTTTTTATATAAAAACCATAGTTAATTCTCATACGGGTCATAAAGGTCATAACAAAACCATTATACTTCATTCTTCCAATTATTATTATTATTAACAAAGCACAGAAGCTAGCAAAACCATTTGTAACCATGTTGCTAGCTGACGGTGACAAGATATATTCAGTTGCCAACTCTTGAAAATGTTACAGAAGAATTTTCAGTTTTTGACAAATCCTCATCAAATTTGTTTACTTGTTAGTTGTAATATAGCCTAAACTGTCAGCTCAATTAAACGCATTTATTTGTTAGCTGGCTAACTATATAAAGATAACTTATCAACTTAAATACTGAGGAATATTGCAGATTTTTTCACTAGTTAGCCAGTTAACAATATATAAACTATCATATCAACTGCTTTATATTGAGTTTAGTGACTCGTTTGTTCACTTTCACATGTGCGTCTCTGTTTTGACCTCCGGTGTTTGTTATTGCATATTTAATGCGCGCGCACGGTGAGGCTGTTATCTGACCCGGGAGAGAAAGCTTCAAATCAACAAAATTAAATATTCATTTCCCTCTGGACTAAGATCGCGTATCGTGGCTTCCCCCCTGTACAATAGTTCACCCTGGAGGGAATAAACACCATCCTAGCCCTGGTTTTGAGAAAACCTAGTTCATATTTTTGCAATACGCACAAAAGGGCAGCGAGAAAAGCAACATTATGAAGTGCAGGTTTTGCTGCATGCAAGCTTTGATGTAAAATTTTGTAAACTGCGCCCCTGGTGGAAAGGTTGTGCTGTGCCTCTCTCACACCATCATCTGTTCATACAGGAGAACTACACATTTAATGTAATGTAAAATATTCTTCTGAAAAGCAATATATTTATATTTTGTGTCAGTTTCGTGTATAAAGAGAAGAGAATGGCTTATGATGAAGAATATCGATGGCCTATTAGTATATGTATATATATATATTTGAATATATCTATAGACTGGAATGACTATATGTTTTAAAACGCAATACAGAAAAAAATACTATATTTTCAAATAACCAATGTTTTTATTTTGTCGACCATTTATGAAAAAAAGCATGTAACAGCTGGGAATGTATGACGGATATTAAGCTTTGCAGTGCTTATGTTAAACGTAAGGAGGTCATAAGACTTAATCAGCCCAAGAATGTAATAATTCATGTTCACTTTAATAGTCTGGATCTCACTGTAGCCTTTTTGAATACCAAAATGAATGCAACTTTTATGTTTCATGGACATACAGATGTACCATTAGCAATACGGATCACAGCAATCTTTAAGGAGAAATGCAGTTCATGCAGTATGGCTCAGTTTTCACACAGCGCTGATGAGAGCCTGAAATTATAGTTAATTACATAAACACCTTATTCTGTATATGTTCACAAGCTTACTTTAATGTATTGAAATAACAAACTTAATAAAATGAATAAAAATGCAGTGTCTCCTTTTTATTTTGTGCAATTTTATCAAATTTAACCTGTTGGCTTGTGAATTAATTTTAAGATTGTGAATCTATTATTTTAAACTATTTCTTAAATATACATACAACCCAAACAGACCATTGGGAAAGATTTTGTAAAACTAAAATTATTAATAATTATCTTCTCATTATCAGTTATTAACACTTTCTATTTGAGAATGTGAATGGACACATGTATAATGCTGCTCTAATAAATGATCAGCAACAGATCTACAATTTCCACTCAGAGATGCACTGAAACAAATGCACCGTAAATATGACATTCTCCGAAATAAAGTTACAACATCTGTCACAGGGGCTGTACTATATCAAAAAGAACATTTTTGTTTCTAATAGGGTCTTAAAGGTACATATGAATACCTCAAAAATACAAATATGTACCTCACAGTACCTTAAAGGTACAAAAGTTTACTCTAAACATACTAATGTCCACCTGACTGTGCAGTACAAAAGTACATTTTTGCAAAGGTGACAGATTTTGTACCTTGTGTTTAAGAGTGTTTAAGAGCAACATACAGTTAAAATTATTATTCAGAATAGTCAGAATTATTTGCCCCCCTTTGAATTTTTTTCTTTTTTAAATATTTCCCAAATGATGTTCAACAGAGCAAGAAAATTTTCACAGTTAAACTGATAATATTTTTTCTTCTAGAGAAAGTCTTAATTGTTGTGTTTTATCTAGAATAAAAGCAGTTTTAATTTTTTTAACCGTTTTAAGGTCAAAAATATTAGCTCCTTTAAGCTATATTTTTGTTTCGATTGTCTACAGAACAAACCATCACTATACAATAACTTGCCTAATGACCCTAACCTACCTAGTTAACCTAATTAACCTAGTTAAGCCTTTAAATGTCACTTTAAGCTGAATAAAAGTGTCTTGAAAAATATCTAGTCAAGTATTATTTACTGTCATCATGGCAAAGATAAAATAAATCAGTTATTAGAAATGAGTTATTAAAACTATTATGTTCAGAAATGTGTTAAAAATCTGCTCTCTGTTAAACAGAAATTGGGGGAAAAATAAACAGAGGGGTGAATAATTCAGGGGGTCATTAATTCTGATTTCAACTGTGTGTTTTTATGTTACTTTAACTTGTATTAATAGGTTTATCAGGTTCTAACTTTCATTTATTTTATTTTACTTCAAGGTTCGAGGCAGTTTAATTGATGTACATTTGATTTAATTTAATTTAATTTAATTTTTTTCAGTGTGAAAAATAACATTTAACATGGCATTTTATTTTCTTGTGAAATACACTATAATAATATTGGTATGTTTACAACTTCACAATAATATTATTGTTATTATTTTAAGTATAAAGGAGAGTCACTTTCATTGCAAGGAGTAAAGAATTTTAGTATTTGCATGAATTTTGGTTTCCTGGAATAATAAGCACCTTTCACATCTGACATACTCTGGGGATAAATGTCACATTTTACCTTATACTGTATGTCAACCTTTATTTTAGGCTTGTCATTTCAACTATTGCTGCTCTCACTGAAGTGATGTGAAAGGCTTTCATCCTTGTAAGTCACTTTGTATAAAAGCGTCTGCTAAATTAAGAAATGTAAATGTTTATCATTCGAATTATTTTGTAAAACATATTTCTCCGTAATAGCTCACTTTAGGTGCTCTTCATATGCATTGTAAAAACTGTTATGGGTCGTTTTGTGTTGGTACAACATAAAAAAATTAAGTTACTTTTTTGTACAAATTGAATGTGGATTAAACATAAAACAATCAAGTTGTTCCAAAAGAAATCCCAAGAATTACGTTGTTTCAGCTTATCGTAAATAAGAAGTTTGAACAAACAAGACGTATTTTTTAAATGCAGACTCACATGTGAGTAACTTGAGTGGTTTCTGTAAATGGACCACTCCAAAAAAATAATTTAATTAAATCTAGTGAAGAAATAAATGTATTGCAATGCAATTTGTCATGTCATCATGCCAAAATAGCTGAACATGCATGAGAAAGTTAAATATTGGCAGAACTATCATTAGAGATCAGTTAACAGTTATAAAACTGCATGCTAAAGACAAGCATAGCATTGTAAAACTTTCATGCTGAAACTTAGTCTTACATAACAAGTCTGCAAGCTTTGCTGAGCCTGCACTGCCATGTCTTTCACTGATCAGGACTATTATCGTACAAACCTACTAAATATTCTAATATCTTCACAAGAATCAATCCAAGACTATTTCCATTATCAGAAGTATCAACTCACACACTTTCTGAAGCAATGTGATGCCAGAGAAGAACTAAAGGATTAGTTCATCCAAAAATAAAAATCCTGTTGTTAATTATTCACCCTCATCTTGTTAGAAAAAAATAAAGATATTATAGATGATCCGAGAGATCTCTCTTTCTAAATCGTAAAGAAAGGTGAATTTAGTGATTCAACTGTAAACATACGAAGCTCCCTGAACACTTTTGCATGCCAAAAAACTGTAAAAAACAACATTATTCATCACCAGTGTGTCAGATCAGGGTGCGCATTTACTAATATGACGCTTGCGTGTTGCACTGCTGACCCTAGTGTCCACACGTCAAACTGCTTGTAGTATACGAACACCCTGACCTGACGCAGGAGAGAGGATACAGGTCGACAGAGTCATATTGACGTATTTATTGCCTGATTACAGTTGAACCAAGCCACAGGGAATGTTTGGAGAATGTTTTTGGTTTCATTTCTAGACTTTGAAAATCTCAGGACCACTGCAAAAGGATGAGAGAACTCTTGGATTTTATCAACAGAGATCTCAGGGGATTGGAACGACAAAAGGGTGAGTAATAAACAATAGTTTTCATTTTTGGGTGAAATAATTATTTCGGAAGTAGGACCTTTTAGTAAGAAGTTCTTAAAAGAACCATTTCATTGAAACGTGAAGAGCAATTTAATCATTTTAAGAATGTTTTCAACTATAAAGAACATTCTGTGCAATAAAAAGGTTCCAGGGATGTTGAAGGTTCCTTGTGGAACTATCAGTGACACTATAACCTTTAATTTGCATATAAAGAATAAAAAAGTCAAATATTTCCAGTTGTGAATAATTTGGTGGATAGTAATTCCTGACCTTTCTTCAAGTATATCAATAAGGTGGATAACATAAGCCAAAGTTCTAATCTTGTATTTTAGATGGCATTTCTTTAAGCTGGTCTTGCTCTTATTTTTCAGTTCGTGTTCAAGGCAGATCCAGCATGTTGTGTTCCTGTAGAGCTACTTCATTTCTCTTATACACCTTCTCTATTGCTTTCACAACCCTGTTCAGCACCACAGACGCCTCTACCTGTGTTTTCACACAAACCAACTTGTAGAAATAAGATCGCTCAGGCATAGCGAGAAAGGCCAGCTCTGCAGCTTTCCTGGCCCACCAGGAGTGATGGCGAGCCAGTGTGCGCTGGTAAGTCTCTTTGCAGAGGTCAGAAGGCCTTCGTAGACGCTCTCCTTTAGCCACATCTTTCCCCAGTTCATGCAGGAAGTTCTGCAGCCAGAGCAGAGCGCGGTGCAGACGCAGCAGAGTCCTGCAGCCAGAGTTCGTCTGTGTCTGGAAATCCACCAATCCGTTCTCCAGCTCCATTTTAATCATAGACCGAACAGAAGTGTAACCTGATGACAGAGTCTGGTCCATTTTACTGTAGTTTGAGGATTTGCTCTGAGCTAATTGCTTAGTTGTCTCTTTTCTTTCATTCATTTTCTTCTCTTCCTCTTCCGCTTTTTGTGCCAGGTCACGGATTATGGTGGTTTTTGACTCAATTTCTTGTGAAATGATACCCACTATTGGCCCCAAGGCTTCTAAAAACCTTAAAAGCACAAAAATAGATATATTTGGTATGTTTTACTTTCAATACATATCGATATTATTAAGATAATAATAATAAAATCAAATAAAATACACGCTAACACACACATACACAAAAAACATGCATACAAACAAACAAACAAACAAACAAATACAACCTCAACTCAGAAAATGTTGGAACCGAATGGAAAACGCAAATAAAAAAGAAAGTAGTGATTTCTAATTTTACTTTGACTTTATCTGGTCAACTTCATTTGGTTTGTAAATATAAATCCTTTCCTGTCATTCAGACCTGCAAAACATTCCAAAAAAGTTGGGACAGAAGCAGTTTAGGGCTAGTAATCCGGTAAATTGGTTAAATATGTAACAGGTGATTACAACAGGTGATTGTAATTATGATTTGGTACAAAAGCAGCATCCAAGAAAGGTCTAGTCCTTTAGGAGCAAAGATTAGCAAAGGATGGCCAGTTTGCCTTCAAATACTTGAGAATATTATTGAAATGTTTAAAAACAATGTTTTTTAAAGAAAGAAAAGAAGGCATTTTGATATTTCACCTTCAGCAGTGCATAACATAATTTAAAGATTCAAGAAATCTGAAGGAATTTCAGTGCGTGAACAACTTTAATCTCCGATCCCGCAGGTGGCACTGCATCAAGAATCTTCATTAATCTATAAGTGATATCACCACATGGGCTCAGGACTACTTTAACAAATCTTTTCCAAATACCACAATGTGTAGTTACGTCCACAAATGCCAGTTAAAACTGTACTGTGCCCTATGTTAACCGTGTCCAGAAGCACTGGTAATGGCCTTCCTGATAATGTCCGAGGCTCACACACTCTTCCAATTCAAAACTAGATTAAAGACCTATCTTGAGAAATGGTCGTGCCCAACTGAGCCTGGTTTCTCTCGAGTTTTTTTAACTGTTCACTTTCGCCAATTGGTGAAGTTTTTTCCTCGCTGCTGTCGCCATGGCTTGCATGGTTCGGGATCTGTAGAGCTGTGCATCGATGGATTTACTCTTCAGTGTTTGGACTCTCAGTAATGATTATTAACCAGACTGAACTGAGCTGAACTGAACTAAACTCTAACACTGAAAACTGAACTGACATTGTTTCAATTTACTATGATCTTCTATGTTAAGTTGCTGTGACGCAATCTACATTGTAAAAGCGCTATAGAAATAAAGGTGAATTGAATTTAATTGAAGCACTGTCAACTTCTCTGGGCTCTGAGGCATCTGGGATGGACCATCACACAGTGTAAACATGTATTGTGATCAGATGAATCAGTATTTCAGGTATTTTTTGGGTGAAATGGACACCATGTGTCAAAGAAGAAAAGTATCATCCAGAATTTTACCAGCAACAAGTCCAAAAGCCAGGGTCTGTCATGGTATTGGGTTGTGTAAGTGCTCTTGGCATAACGTGCATTCCTTTGATGGCACCATTAATGCTGAAAAGTACATAGAGATTTTGCAGCACAACATGCTGTCTTCTTTTCCAAGGACTCGGTGTAAAAAAAAGGAATGGCAACATTACAAAGTGGTAACTGCTTTACTGTTCCAACTTTTTGAATTGTGTTACAAAAAACTTAAATTAGAATATGTATTTATAAAAAAAATATGAGGAACACGTTAAATAATGTTTTTGTAATGTCTGCAACGAAATACAAGTCAAAATTAAATTAGAAATCAGTTTTTTATTTTTTCTATTTACGTTTCCATCTACTCTCTCAACTTTTTCTGATTTGGGGTTGTAATTTGAGTGTCTATTTTGATTAGCGGTTGTTCATAAAGCCAGCCCCTAGTAAAGTATACTATACATTATCTTACTTAATGAGCTCGTCCCAGCTTGCCAAGTATGGCTTCAGCAGAACATCATTGGCTGCGAGGGGCGCTGCTTGCAGGTGAGCCAGCAAATAAGCAATCTGAAAACTCTGATCAGGACAAACGCTCAGTGGAGCATCTGAAGTGTTGTCTATTACCAAAGACACAACCTGAGAAAAAGACAAGAGATGGAAAAGTGAGGTAAGGAGGACATATTCTCTATCTGGGGTGAGTAAGGTTGTGCCATAAAGCACACACAGACTAAAGCTCTACCATGAAAAACGACCTACTTACATGCAGTGGTGTGAAAAAGTGCCTGCCCCTTAATACTTTTTTTCACACATGGCTATGTAGTTTTGGATTTTATTTTCCTTTAATAATAAACCTATACATTAAAGTTTTAACAAGTGTAACAATAAAGTGTAACAAATATGGTAAAAAAATGAAGAAACAGTAAGGGAGCAAATACTTTTTCACACCACTGTATATTATGTTTTATATGTACTTCATACTCTTACCTTGATTTTCACACTGTAAACTTCAGAATGGTGCTCTAGAATGCGGTCTACAATGAAAGAGGTAGAGGATGATTTATGGGAAACGTTTAAAGAGGATGAGAAAAAGAAAAACAGTCAAATGCATATTTAAAAATCACATTTTCACGAAGAAAGAAAGCTTGGTTTCAACTGTCCCACATAAATGCATCCATGAGCTCTCTGAACATTTCCATGCATCAGATAAACCAAAATACGTCATTGAAAATATGTATAAATAAAACTAATTCTTTGCTGTTATCTTTTCCTCTTGTTGTTTCTTCAAGTAATGTCATTTACATTTCATGGAAAATATTGAAATAATCTTGGCTTGGACCAGATTATCAAACTTGTGAGTCAAATGAACAGGGGTGAATTAACATAAGAACAAGGTGAGGCTGCAGTGAGCCCTGCATAAGAAGCCTGAGGGCCCACGTAAGGAGGGGGCCCTTGATTGGCTGGACAATTATCGTCATGATGCCAGAAATGCTTCTTTGCATTACGCTTTCACTTTCAAGTATACAGTAGTCAACATTTGAAGGGGATAAAAAATGTTTTTCAAAATTCTCCTGAGACAAGAATGGGTGTTGTTGAATGGTTTTAAGACAACTTTGATGAAAGGCTTTGATCCACTTCAAACATTTACAAATGTATGATGTTTGGCTTGCTGGTTTTCAAAACAGTGATACAAAAACTCTGGACTAGAGGTGGGGATATAGCCCAATTGGAATTTTAAATAGCTCAGTTAAGCCCCTCCAACAGGGAGACATGCCATTTTTCATAGGACAATCCTATACTCCAGCTCTATTTTTAGTGTACCGGGCATTATACGAACAACTAAATCAAAGGTAACCAAGAACAAAAGAACAAAGAAATTAGAAGAAAGAAAATTACCATTTATACAAAAATGGTTATGGATTAACTTGCAGTTAGAGAAGTTGGTATAGTCCCAAAAAACACACCCTTAACAGATTATGCCTCTCCTATCTTATGAAATGGGGAAAACAACAAGAGCGGAGGATCCAAATGCAGTGTTTATTAGGAAATATTAAACAGGCAAGGGTCAAAACAGGAGCAAACAATAGCAACAGAGGTAATCCACAAGAGTAATCCACGAAACACATGAGAGGTCAGGGGAGGCAGCAAAAAATCAAAAACAGGTACAGTCCAAAATACAAAATACAGCATGGCAAGAAACACAGGAAAAATAAATCTGGGAGAACGCTCAGCAATATAAAATAGCCATAAAACTAGAGTTCGCAATAGTTGTGAGTGTCTGGGGTGCTTATGTGTGACTGTCAGTGATGGTGGTGTCTGTATAATCAGAATCTAGTTCATGTGTATCAGGTGTGAGGTGCAAATGATTGTGAGCGATGTAGTCTGGGCAAGTACTCTATACGCAGACTATGCGGCCCTTATAAGTTACGGAAGCCATACAAACTCCCACCCCCTCTGTTTAATACCAGTCGCTAATGACACCCCCCCTCCCCCTTTGGTCTCATGTCATGCACCCACACATTCCTTCATGAACAGTATGGGACGGAATTAATACACAAACACTAATGTAGACTACCTAAGGTAAATAAAAGTATGTTGGCCTAAGACTACCTGAACCAGTAAGAAAGCAAAGGTTTTTTACTTTACACAATAGCACATGCTTTTATCCAAAACGACTGCACCCAGTGAACACATGCCCAGGGAGCAGTTAGAGATTCGAGGCCTTGCTCAAGAGAATCTCCTCAGCCATGGTATTAGGTTGGATATTTACACCACCAACAATCCCTGCTGGTACTGAGACTTTTGCACCTCAAGTCCAACTCTCTAACCATTAGGCCATGGTAACACACTTGTTTTTAAACTTGAATAAATAGGAAAGTGGAGATTAATCAACAGAAAATCATGGGGAGCAGTAAGAGAGAGGAAGCATTGGTAATGGAGTTCCAACCAGGAATCAAACTTGGGTCACTATGAGCACTTCAGTGTGTTACTGTCTATATACAGTAATAACATATAATAATATATAGTGTATAACACACTCACAGGCTGTTGGCACAGATGGTATATATATATATTTTTTTTTACGTCTACTTTGCCCCTTTAGATAAAAAACTGACAACCAAGATCAAAACTGCAAAAAATTGGAAGCATGGATTTTGGATTACAATACTGTATAAAGGAAAACTACAGAAAGACTATATTTGTTGTTATTTGTCATCTAATCTAGTTGTCATGAAATATACTTTTAAAGTCTTTATAAATGGCACATTCAGCAACAACAAATACAACTTTTATAAAATTTTATAATTCTTTTGAATATTATGTAATGGATACACTGTTAAAAATTAGGGTTAGGATCAGAATTTCCCATGTTACTATAATTTTTCACAGCTTATTACATTAAGATAACTTGTTTTACAGAATTTAACTGTAAAATTCACAGTATATGCTGTATTCATATTTTTATTGTAAAATTAACGCAGGTAGCATGATTACAGTAAATTATTGTAAAAAGGGTTATATCTTGCACGTTAGTTGTAGGAATTTAACTAATATTTTAACTTGATAGAAATATTTAAAGAATGTTATTGCAGCCCCAAAACAATTTAGCTACCAACAACTTCAAAAATAACTTGAAAGAAAATCCTTCAGGTTTGAAACGACACAAATTCACTGTAAAAATAAAATCCATAATTTTACAGTTTATATCCGGCAGCTGGGGTGCTGGAAAAAAACGTAAAATAACGGCCGTTAAAGTACAGAAGTTTACCAGAAATTTACACATAAGAAAATGTCTGTAATTTATCATTTATTTTATGGTAAATTTCTGTAATTTAACTGCCGTCATTTTACAGTTTATTTCTGGCACCCCAGCTGCCAGATATAAACCGTAAAATAACTGAATATTTTTACAGTGTACTACATTTTAGTTTTGGGGTGAACTCCCTTCACCTTAAAATTAGATGTAATAATTTAATAATTTGTAAACAAAAACACTCACGTAGGCACAACGAGCCAAGCAAAAGGAGGATGAAGATGACAACAACACAAGCCCTGCATCTGACATCCATACTGTTTCAGTGTTTTCCACTTTAGTGTGTCTCCTCGTTCAGTCTCAGTCTTAGTGTCTCCTCTCTCTCTCCCTCCTCAGCATCTCTCCTCCACATCCAGTGTCCTCTCTTATGTGTCCTTTCTTCTCCTATACAGTATATTCTGTATTCTTCTTCTCTCCACAACGAATTGGCAGGCAAATCCCAGCCTTTGTCAGTCTCCAGAAATGTTGCTCAATCTGAGAGTCCATAGATTAGTCAGGAACAACAAATCACTCCTTATTAGGCAAGCCCTGAGCAACCTGTAGTAACCTTTACACAGTCAGCCTCTCGTACAACACGTGTCACAAATAAATAGAGAAATCCCGGAATACACAAGAGAAGGTCAAGTTTTATTTGACTAATTTGTTTATCTCTCAAAAAGACTGAGGTAAAAACGATTGTCTTTAAAAGATTCAAATGTCCCATTCAAATGTTTACCTCAAAATTCACCCCATTCAAATACTGAGTTTAAATGTTTGGGTAGGGCACTAGATAATGTACACTGGTCTGCTTTAACTTTTATTTACTCATATTCACATATTGTTTTGGTATTTTATTAATTCTAACAAAAGAGTGTTTTTAAATGAAGATTGACTGCATGACAAGGTCACTGTTAATCAAGTCAACACTGGACAGCCACTGTGACCTGAAATGTCAGTGAGCACCTTAAAAAAAACCGTCATGCCCTAAAAAACCTCACCCATCTGATTTGAAAGCTGATGAATTTCAGTGCCCCAGTTTGGCAGAGTAAGTGTGTCTCTAGGCATTAGCAGTTTGTCTCTGTGTCACTATATTTAGACCCAACTGCTGATTTATAGACATCTGTGACATAGACATGTACAAAAACATAGCAAACAATGCCACTCATAAAAGATGACAGCAATCGCATTAACTTGCACATATACTCATACTAATTATTATTTGTGTTATTAACCTTTTTATAATCACTATTTAATGTACATATTGTACACAAGAAGTCAATAAAAATCAAGAGAAAAATTATTTTGAATCTGAGTTGAAACTTGCAAGATAAAATCTTTATATATATATATATATATATATATATATATATATATATATATATATATATATATATATATATATATATATATATATATATAAACTTGTCAGTTGTATAGAACATTAGGCATACAGATTTCCACCAATGAACTATTTGTGACATCCTGTAATCTAGCCAATCCCTTTTCAAAAAAATGAATTAAAAACACACAATTCTACAAATTCCTGGTGTCACAAAATTAAATGCAACTATGAACAAAAGCTCTAATTGAATGTTCTGTGTGAACATTAAAAAATTAAATAAAGGCACTGGAGGCACAAAAGCACCTGCATAATTTTTTTTATATACTGTATCAAACATGATGCCAAGTACTCCTAAACAAATTTCATTTATAAGGATTAGAGCTCCACCTTCTGGAAATTAAAACACATTTAACTTCAGTAAAGGGATAGTTCACCCAAAAATGACAAATTACCCACTGTTGTCTCACTATCAAGACCTTTTTGCATTTCTTTGTCAGTTAAACACAAAAGAAAATATTTTGAAAAATGTTAGAAACTGATAACTATTGACATCCATACTTGAAAAAAACAAATGATGTTTCCAAAATATCTTTTTTTTTTCCCAAGTAGGAAAAATGTTAAACAGGTTTTGTGACAGTGAACGGCTTTTCATTTTTGGGTGATCTATCCCTTTAAAAAGAATAAATGAGGAGTGCGGTACAGCCCTCAGATTGCAACTGATGTAGCCAGAAGTACATATGGCTATGTATAGTCAATCTGTGCTTTTGAAAACACTATTGGTTGGGTTCGGGGAAGAAGGAGGGTGGGCCAATCAATCAGTCATTCAGTCAGTTGACAGCAGCCTCTGGTGGATTTACGTGGAAACAGCAGGTGCGAATGGCCCTTGCTGGAGAAATTTGACTATCTCAACTATCTCAAATAGCATACACAGCGGCCTCTGGTGGATTTGCGAAAACAAAAACTGCAAAACAAACATAGCTCCTGGGATGTATATGGTGTTCTCCAGAAATGCATATTGGGGAATGTTTTCAGAATGAGCCTGGGTTGTGATTATATGCACTAGTATGCTGTATAACAAATTAGGTTCAATCTTTGCTGCATTCCCAGTGGTGAGCACTTAATCTCTTTTGAGACCTGTGGTCCCAAGGGCACATTTTGGTAATTTTAATGAAGACAAGAAGTCACTGGCCATGACACTTCAGTCGCCTCTCTCTTGGCAAGCACAGTGAGTGACGTTTCTGCGGATGTGGAGTTTCCGGTTACCCACAAGCAACACGGTTGAATTTCAGATCATATATATATATAGTACACAAAGGAGACAGGAATGCATGCTCCGGTAAACCCACCAACAAGCTTTGCAATCCAGTGACACTTAAGCCCATGTACCATGTACCACTTAATCCTGGTGGCAAGCAACTGGCTAAGAAATGAATCCGTGCCATTTGGCTTATACAGAATGTAAACAAAACAAAAATACAAAACAAACATTTAGCATGATTGTGTCATCATTTTTTTTCTGCACTATATGTGTGGATTATTGAAACATCCTATAAATAATTGTGCTTTTTATGTTCTTTTAGATGTGCAGAATAGAGTCAGTTATTTTATTGTGAGCTGGACCTCATAAATCATTTAAAACCTCACACGCTGGACAGCTCTGTATATGATCTCACCACTTGAGTGTATCTCATAACTCACTGTTCTGAACTTTTGACCTGCTGAGAACAAAATGAAACGCGGGTACGCATTTGTGGGTACGCATTACAAGCAACGTAAAGTTATGAAATAATATCACTTTTCTAAGTAACAAGTAAAGTAACGCATTACATTTAAAAATTAGGTAATATTATTTGAGTTACTTTTTTTTTTAAATTGCAATGCGAGTTATTTTTTAGTTTGCTTAATTCGCTTATCAAAAATCGCTAAATCGCTAAATTAAAATGATCATAGTTATGTTAAATCCCACATGCAATGAGAGAATGTTGAAACAGACAGAAACCAAGATGGCAGAGCCTTATATTTTTGTGATGTGAATGGATCAAGGAAAGGGAAAAGGGTATTGCCTCGATGGACAGTGATTTTACTTTACTAATAAGACAATAAGTACAAAACTAGCAAACACATTGCTTTACACTTTGATTAATCTGTATTTATGGCATATACTGTAGCATAAGAATCATAAGTACATCAGAAGACAAGATTATCCTACATTTTTATTTTTTTATGTTTTTTGGGTTAATCCTGACTGATTTGATAACTTAAAACACATAAATATTGTGTTTTACATATGATTGCCTCAAGGCCTTATGATATCCTTCACACTATGCATTTGAACATATAAAAGCGATGATCAACTCTTTCATTAAATTTTGACTGTTTTAATAAACGAGTCGTTACACCTGTGGTGTTCACGGTCAAAAGTGACCCCCATAGTAAATGAATGGGTATCCAAACTATATTCATCCATCAGACAGAAAACATGCCCCTACATACTACCCCAACTCACTCACTCTCACTCACACATTTCAGACTGACTGTTCAGTCTTTTGCAGGCACAGATCTCTTTCCCATGCCTTCGGTATGTGTCGATCCTGCAACGTGATTACCTATATTACATTACATCATTTTGTAATAAATTTTCAGTGGCTATTTGTATTTTCAGTAATTTTTTGTCTAATTTTATACATTCATGTTGAACACTACTTTGAGACATTGTTTACAACTAAAGAATGTTGATAAAAATTTGTTTTTGTGCTAATTTAAGAGTTAAAACAGACTGGTCAATTTTGACCGGGAACACTGAAGTAAGGAGCAGGAGGTGACAGTAGGCTACACAGCATTGTTAATAGAAGAGCTCCTTTATTTAAAAAAAGAAGGAAAAACCCTGTGCAAGTTTTGAAATAGGTTGAAAGTAACGCAAAAGTAACTGAAAAGTATCGTAACATATTACTTACCATAAAAATAACCTATGTAACGCAACTACTTTTTTGGGCAGTAACTCAATATCATAATACATTACTTTCAAAAGAAACTTTCCCCAACAATGATGGCGTAATATACAAATGTAACCATCTAACCACACACTTTAAAATGTGTGTGCATTTAAAAGAGTGCAGTTTTACTACAAATACCATGGTTAAAATAGTTTGTGTAACATAGTTTTGCTAACTATTGTTGTTTGACTTAATGGTTAATTTTTATAAACTGATTATTGAATTTTTACATTTGAAGACATTTTCACTTAAAGACATTATCAGTGTGTTCCCTAAACTCTTTTCTTCTGGACAGACTATTGTTTCACCATCAGTAAAGGTGGCTTCAGTGTTTACCCCGGTGAGGCAATTTGGACCCAAAGTGTACTGAGATATGGTAAAAGGCACCTCCAGGGCTGTGTTAAGATTTAATTTGTTGTTTTGATAATTCATAAAAAAAGCTGTGAAAATACTGTACATTGGGTATTATTTGGACGAACTTTAGAGGAATGTAAAGTCAAATGCAACGTACTGTACACACAACACTTGTTCTTATTGGGCTCTCTATAGGTCTATGGGACTCTCATAGACATAATGATTTTTATAATGGACAGACTATCCTATCCCCCTACACCTAAACCCAACCCTCACAGAAAACAATCTGCATTTTTACATTTTCAAAATACCTCATTCTTTGTGTTTTATGAGCATGTTTACCCACGGGGACCTCAATTTAGGTTCCCATGGTGACAGAAGTTCCCATGAGTCTGGATGCCTTGAGGTTTAGGTCCCCACCTACACACACGATGAATACATTCTTGTTTTGATGGTTTATGAAGACACATGATGCATTTTGTTCTTCCAAAAAAGGCTTATTATATTGTCTCCCCGTACCCCTAACCCCAACCTTTAAAGGAAACCTATGGCAAATCTTAAATGGGAAAAGACCCATTTATTAATAATTTTTCTATAGTTTACACTTAGCTGATGATTGATTGTAAAGCGTTTTTGGCATGCTGCACCGGGAAAGAGCCCTGAGCCCATCTGATCCTTGAGTCCGGGGCTCCCTCCCATTTGCAGGCCAAGAGGGGAGTTTGAGCTCAGGTAGGTCTGGAGAACTCCCCTGCTTGTTTTGGCAAATGGCAGATTAGGGATTGTTATGAAGATATACTGCTGATTAGGATTTATGGTGCAGATTTGATTTGGTCAATTTACCTATGTCACATGTCAATGGACTGTGGGAGGAAACCAGAGACCCCAAAGAAAACCCACACAAGCATGGGGAGAACATGCGAACTCCGTATAGAAATGTACATGGGCCAGGTAAGGTCTTGAACCAGTGACATTCTTGCTGTGAGGCAACAGTGCTAACCACTGGGCCACAGTGCCACCCTGTCAAGGAAAAGGGGAGGAGTAGGGGTAAAGTCTAGATCAGATACGCAGCAGGCAGGAAGTGAGGCATACACATCAATATAGCAGCATTTTTTTTATAACACTGTATAACAATAATTAATATTTTTACAGTACTGTGACAGTTGGGTTAAGAATTGGGGTGGGGGTAGGCGTTAAAAAAATACAATTTGTTTTGTGTAATTTATTAGACAGCATAAATAATACTCGGTACAACTACAGTTTTTACATTACCGTGACGGTTGGGTTTAGGGTTGGGGCGAGGGTAGACCAGGGCTGTTTCTCAATTCCAAGAACGCAGAGAACGGACTTGTGTTCTTGTGGAGAGCGGTCTTGCCAGGTGTCCTCAGAAGAACGAACTCAGGAGACCGCGAGGGCAGAGAACGCGTCCTGTGAGAAATGGGATTCTGCGTTCTTCCTGATGGTCACGTGACCTTCACGCATTTTAAATGGAAATTATTTAAACATTAAAGCATCCATACAACGATTTATTGTTTTTCTCCTCTTACAAATATATAATTTGCAATAAAAACATTATAAATATACTCTGCACAATATAAATAA
Organism: Danio rerio; assembly: GCF_052040795.2. Lineage (NCBI taxonomy): Eukaryota > Metazoa > Chordata > Actinopteri > Cypriniformes > Danionidae > Danio > Danio rerio. The sequence continues at coordinate 39,642,025 of NC_141025.1, read as the reverse complement.
AACACATTTTAATACGAATTTCAGCAAACAAACACCCTTAATGTGTTTATTCCTTTATTAAGATGTTCATGGTAATGTTAACTTTCACCATTTCCTTTACGGAAACTCCTGAGGTAAATAAATGATATCTCTGAACTTCTTTAAAACATCTAAATAAAATGCTGCGCTTCCCACCTCCAGTCGCAATGACTTCTTGGACTTCCAGAGTGAGTTCGGTGCTCAAGTCTGCATTGTTGCGTCCTCGATGTCAAGATCACATCCGGGAAGTTTCATGTGTCCTCCGTACTTGCGTTCTTGAGTATTGGAACTGAACTTAGGCAGCTGATGATGACGTTGCACGAGAACACGAGGACGCAAGACCGCTGAAGAACGCATATTGAGAATCAGCCCAGGGCTGCTCAATCCTGCTACTGGAGATCTACCTTCCAGTCAAGTTTAGCTCCAACCCTAATCATACACACCTGAACCAATTAATTAGGACTTAAACAGCACTTCATAAATACAGGCAGGTGTGTTTGATATGGGTTGCAACTGAAATCTGCAGGAAGGTAGATCTCCAGGAACAGGGTTGAGCACCCCCTGGGGTTGATGTTAATAAAATACAATAAATGGAAAATTTAATAAAAAAATATATAAATAATTCTCATTAACTTCCAGCCGCAACCATATTCGATCTAGCAACAACCAGTAGGGGTGGAAGGGGCGATTCTTCAATATGTAGGTGACTAAGGTAAAGCACTCTGATTATTTATAGTGAGTTAGTAATCGTCTGATTGGTGAATCATGCATTAGCTATTGCGGGACCAGCTGTGGTCATTCATAAGCACACTATCATCTCGAAATAAGTTTATAAATAAAGTTCACTTGAATTAAATTGAGTTTAAAATTATGGACAGAAGGCATGTCGTCACATACCACCTCAGCATTGTAATGCTTAGGTCGTACCCATGTTATTATATTGTCCTCGTGAACCACCACACAAACACACGCACACACATACACACCATTCGTTCCCTGACACTGCATTTACCTTGCTCCAGGCACATGCAGAGCAGATCACACTGTCCAGACAGGCACTGGTTATTTATATCCAAGTGCATGGGAGACTTTAACGCTATGGCCCTCAGCGTCCCACTCCCCCCACCGCCGTACACCTGTTAACGTTGCTTATCGTGTCTTCAGACTGAAACACAATTCCCCGAGGCTGAACAACACTATCAATAACCGCTATATGTATTGTTATTAAGCCATAATGATACTCGTTGAAATGCGCAACTGTCAGTGGCAGCAGCAGCGCCAGTTCACGCTTCCAGCGAGTGGAACTTTTACAACTGGCACCTCAAACTGACTCTCCTGTCAGCATGTTTTAGCTCTATTCCTAGCATCTGAGATCACTTGCAGAGTTACTCGACAAGCAACCGACATAATCTGCATCATTGTCGCGTATTAGAGGCATAATGATATTGTCGATAAGTGAATGTGACTTTAAGAGTGCGCGCGAGTGGAGCTGTAACTCGAGCCTGGTGTAGTGACAGCTGTACTGGAGCTGAGCTGAGGAAGACGGAGCCTCACTGCTGACTGCTCCACAATAGCGGCTCTGGCTCTTTCTTCACAACTTTTGCCGTGTTTTTGGCTACCATGGCCGTGGCCGAGAGATTCGGCAGGACGTGTGTAGTTGCTATTGCGCTTCTGGCCACTGTATTACAAGGTATGTTGTGCACTTGTGTGAGTAAATGACTTGACTCTCCGTCTCTATCACACTTGTTAAAGCGTATATTGAAGTATAGAAGTCTTTCATACAGTATCATGCGGGCATATTAACATATGTTTGTAAATCAGAAATATTAACGTTGTGTTTTTTTTACAATAAACCCCAATATCTGGTTAAAAATGGGGTTCACAGTTTTGAGTTGTTTTAAAATGGCTGACGCCTATATTTATGAATTGTTCCAAAGGTATTAACAAGTGCAAATTGGTCAGAATATTATTGTTTTGGTGGATTGTTAATTGTGTGTAGTCCATGTAGTCCATTTTGTTTATTTAAATTAATTTATTTCAACACCAGTTGACCCAAAGGTATAAAAGAAAATTAAAATGTTCAGGACAGAATTCTTTAAAATGCACAAGACTTATTTTTGGATGTTATTTCTGTATTTATATATACTTAATTTGATCTATTTAAATCAATGAACAGTTTCACTTAAATATATCAAACTAATTATAAGTAGCATATCCATACGTTACTATATCTATTCATTCATTCATTCATTTTTTTTGGCTTAGTCCTTTTATTAATCTGGGGTTGCCACAGCGGAATGAACCGCCAACTTATCCAGCACATTTTTACGCAGTGGAAGCCCTTCCAGCCGCAACCCATCACTGGGAAACATCTATTCACATTCATTCACACACATACACTACGGACAATTTAGCCTAACCAATTCGCCTGTACCACATGTTTTTGGACTTGCTGAAGAAACCCATGCGAACGCGGGGAGAACATGCAAACTCCACACAGAAATGCAAACTGACCCAGCCGAGGCTTGAACCAGCGACCTTCTTGCTGTGACCTACTGTGCCACCGCATCACCTATTATTACTATATCTATTTTTTGCATATTTTTAGTCATGTACTATTTTGCATATTTTACAAATGGATGTTTTTTTTTGTCCTGAACCATTCCTAACTGTTAAACCTAAAAAAAAAAAACTTACTCTAGCTAAAGACTGGTGGTTTGCAATCAATGGTAATTATATCTTGAAATATAAAAATACACTACTAAAAGATTTGTGACACCTCTCCAAATCACTGAATCATAGTGCTGTAATCACTTCCATGGCCACAGGTGAATTCAAGCACTGAGGCATGCAGACTGCTTCTACAAACGTTGGGACCCTCTCAGGAGCTCAGTGAATTTAAGTGTGGTATTGTGATAGGTTGCCACCTGTGCAATATTTCCATCCACCAATATCTTCACTACTAAATATTGTATGGTCAACTATGTAAGTGCAAATTTTGATGAAAAGTGGACACAATTGGGAACATCAGCAACTCCGTAAAAAAGTGGTATGCCACGTAAAATCATAGAGCAGTGTAAGTACATGCTGAAGCCAGTGGCGTTCCCCCCGCCTACCCCCACTGAGCGTGATTTCACCACATTTTGCGCTACTCCACAGGCTGAAGAACACAGTGTTCAGTCATCACCAACTTTCTGCAGAATCAATAGACCTCCAAGCTTTGTGTGGCCTTCAGATCAGCTTAATAACACAGCATAGAGAGCTTCACGGAATGGGTTTCCATGGCCGAGCAACTGCTTTCAAGACTTACATCATCAAGCGCAATGCAAAGCATGGAATACTGTGATGTAAAGCATAGCATGCCACCACTGGACTCTAGAGCAGTGAGATGTGTTTTTTGGAGATACCTAATATGCTTCTCTGTCTGGCAATCTAATGGATGACAGTTTGGCAGTTAATGGTTTGGTCTAAATGGTTTGGCAGTTGCCCGGATAACAGTACCTGCCTGACTTCATTATGCCAAATAAAAAGGGGTCTCTTAGTTCAATGAAAAGGAGCTCTTAATGCTTCAGTATACCAAGACATTTTGGACAATTTTGTGCTTTCAACTTTGTAGGAACAGTTTGGTGATGGCCCTTTTTTGTTCCAACATGACTGTTCACCAGTGCACAAAGCAAGATCCATAAATACATGGATCAGCGAGTTTGCTGTAGAAGAACATCACTGGCCAACACAGAGTCCTGACCTCAACTTGATTAAACACCTTTGGGATGAATTAAGGGGACCGCACACCTGATATGCCACTCAGCACCGTGCCCATCTACGACTGTTCATATTTTTGCCGCACCACAGAGTGCCATCTAATTAATTTCATTTTAAATAGTATATAAATGTGTGGGTCCTGTGTGCGTTACTTCCAACTGTCATGTGCTCCTTCTCATCCAAGACCTCACAAATCCTCTTCTAGAAGATTGGTAAAAATTGACAAATACACTCCTAAACCTTGTGGAAAGCCTTCTCAAAAAAGTTTAAGCTGTTATCCTGTAGCTGCAAATGTTGGGCCAACTCCATAATAAACCCTGCAGTTTAAGATCGGAGAGTCATTAAAGTTTATGTGCATGTAAAGACAGATGTCCCAAAACATTTAGCATCACACACTGTAAAAAAAAATTCAGGGTTCCACATAATTCATTCATGTTGACCCAACATAAATTGATTAAGTTAACTTAACACTTTTAACACATTTATTTGGATTGAACATAAAAAATTAAGTTGTCCCAATGAAATCTCAAGAATTAGTTTGTTTCAGCTCATTTTAAGTAAGTAGTTTGAACAAACAAACAAAAAATATATTTTTTTGAGTGTAAATTGTTACAATAATTTACTTTTTTCACATGTGAGCCCGGTGGACTTATAGTTATAAAATCTCTAATCTATCCACAATTTTAAATATTATTTGAATTTGTTTATTAATAATATTTCTATGTGAGTTTTGCAGCTCATTTCTTTTCCTTGATTCTTGTACATTACAGTCACTGGGAATGAAGAGTCACAGTTAATTGCTGATAAGTTTAAGAACTACAGTAAAAATATTCGACCAGCAAGACATGCAGATGAAAAAGTTAAGGTTCAGGTCAAGTTAACTCTCACCAACCTCATCTCCTTGGTAAGTAACCTTCATATTAACAGTGACAAGTTATTGTCAGTTTTAAACATATAAACATATATCTTTGCTAAAATATAACAAATAAAAATGTTCCAGAAAATTGTGTATCATTGATACTTTAATATAAAATATATGTGAGCAAATTATTTTGCTAATATTTATATATTTTTATTGATTTAGTGATTTATTTCATAGACTATTTGCATTCTGACAACTTTCCCTCCTTGAACAGAATGAAAAAGAAGAGACTTTAACTACAAATGTTTGGATTGAGATTGTGAGTATCTTACACAACCTCCCTTTTCTTAAGTTGCATTGTAATAAATGTAGCAACATATATTTTTTATTTTATAGGTTTTGTTATTTTGATGAAAAAAAGCCAAAACATGCATAATAATAAATAAATAAATTAAAAAAAAATCTAAGCTTCGTCCTAGCAATTGATCTCTCTGTTTTCTTTGCAACTTGTTTAAGCGAATAGAGGCTGATCTGAATGCGAGTGTTCAGTCAATTGTAAGGGTGTGTTCACACCTGGCAGGTTTGGTTTAAAAAATGTTGTCTGGGATTGCTCTGCTTATGCTGTTTGTTTAAATGTATTTGAGAACTGCCATTTGAGCCCCGTTGTGCATCAGACAAGTTGTCCACTTTCATTCTCAATTCCATTCTCAATCCACTTCCAAACTGAATTCTGGGGAATTTTGACTGAAAAATGAACGTAGCACACCAAACAAATCTGAAATGAACCAACAGGACATAATGTCCAAAAATGCAACTATATAAACGACTGAATGTTTATATAAATGTTTTTAGAAGCATTTAGTACTTTCATAAAATGTCACAAAAGCAATGCAATAGAAGAAAGAAGGGAAAAATAGTTCTCAAATTTCTTTTTTACAGTTTTCTAAATAATTTGTTTGCATGTCTAAATAACTATTGTAATGTCAGATATTTTACCAACATATGAAGAGCAGGCTTTTTTTTCCTTTTGCTTATTCTTTTTCAATTTTAATCTTCTGAACAGTTTTCTCAACTATTTCTCTACTCATTCAGTCTAATCTAAAAGATTTTAGCCAGTACTTATTTTGTCTGCACCTATTCTCTTATTTGTCCTGCTAATACCTGCTTTTCTTCTTTCACATTCCCGCTCTTTAGCAGTGGCATGATTATCGTCTTGCGTGGAACACATCTGAGTATCATGACATTGAGCAAATTCGTGTGCCATACTACACAGTGTGGCTACCAGACATAGTATTGGAAAACAAGTGAGTTGGCAGTAAAACATTAAATTTGCTGTTATTTTCTCTCTGTTTTACTTACAAAATAACCTCTTTTCAGCATTGATGGCAAGTTTGATGTGGCATACTACGCTAATGTGCTGATTTCATCTGATGGCTCCATGTACTGGCTTCCCCCTGCTATCTATCGCAGCACCTGTGCTATTGAAATCACCTACTTCCCTTTTGACTGGCAGAACTGCACACTGGTCTTCAGGTTGGCACAGATTGATCCATGGAAATAGATGACAAGATTTTGGATCAAATTATTTCGTTGTATTTTTAATTATTTTCATAAACATATACATTTTATATTGTATATCACATTTATGTAACATTTTGTTTTATTCTTTATCTGCAGGTCTCAGACATACAGTGCAAATGAGATTGATATTGTACTGGCAGAAGATGAGAACGGAAAGCCTATTGAGTGGGTGGACATTGATCCTGAGGCTTTCACAGGTGCCATGCATACACATTTTACTATTTATTACACACAGACATAGAAGAAAGAAGGAATTATTACTTTAATCGGCCAGAAAATATTTAATTGACAAAAGGTGATGGGTAAAACCAGGGCTGTATCAATATATTAGTATGGGTTAATACAGTAATCAAGGAGTAATGATACAATCAGTTTTGACAAAGTTACTTCAAAAATGTAATTATTTACATCATTAAAATAATATTACTATATGTCTAAAACGTTATTTAATTTACTTGACTACTACTGAAAATCTATATACATCTCAACAAATAGACAATAAAAGTTAAGTCAAATGTGGGCTTTTAGCTTTATTAAACATCGTAATACTAAACCATTTAAAATGAAACTCCGTATCTTTTTTAATAACATGGTCTCACAGAAAACGGTGAGTGGGCAATCAAGCACCGGCCCGCCCGAAAGCTGACAAACCAACGCTACTCTCCAGATGACCTGGAGTACCAGGAGGTATATTACAACATCATAATCCAGAGGAAACCGCTTTTCTACGTCATCAACATCATCCTGCCCTGCTCTCTCATCTCCTCTCTGGTCGTTCTTGCCTATTTTCTACCTGCAAAAGGTGTGTGTGTGTGCATGTGCAGACATTCTGAGATTATGCTTCGTATGCCTCAAAATAAACAGTTGTTAATTCTGACATCACATGTCAAAGTTTCTGGATGGAAAATCTCTATCAAATGACAAAAGTGAACGACGAATGATATTTAGATATGTTCACGGTGTGCCGCAATTCTATTTGAGTTTTAATCTCAGAGGGTCAGACCATCCATGTCCTCACTAAAATCTTCACACAATTTTTTTCCTCTCCGTTTTGGGCTTCCACCCACACTGTAACTGCCTTTTTAGTCAACAAAATGTATTTTTATAAAAACCTCTAAAGTGTTGTTATTAAGTTACAGTGTGGACTTAGCAAAACATTAACACACTTTTAGTCATGTGACCAATTCAGCCAAAATAGTGGAGGATTTTGAACAGCCGTTTCTTTGTATATTTTCTGTTTGGAAAACCTTGTTAAAGATTCATTGCGTTCTATTATAATGATCTAGGTGCAAAGTCTAAAGAGCAGGACACAAATAGATAGGGTGTCTGAATCCACTTTTGCTATTTTAAGGATGGGAAAACATGGTTTGTGGTCTAACAGGTCTAACATGGTCTAACAGGGTTGTGCTTATTCTCTTAATGAGTTATGCAAAAGAATAATTTTTCTAACGTTTTAATCCTTTAATTTTTTTAATATGTAAAGATATGTGTGTATTGCTGTACATCCTGTGTGTATTAAGAGTTTGAACATTCATAGACACAAAACTAATGCATTCTGCGCTGGACTTTAGGCCAGCTTTTACCTGGTCAACGATGCAGTCTATTTCAGTTCTTCAAAATAGCAACGTGCCAACAACACGCAACACATCACACCAGCACGCCTATGAGTCCACAAAGAAGTGCGAACAGATTTTCTATTTAAACAACGTGGTGCAAAGCGTAAAACTTAGGGTTTTGTTAGTCTGAAAATAGCAAAAAATCGCACAAAACACGTCTTGGACCTTATTGCACCGGGTGTAGGAAAGGGTCCATAGTTTGTACATGCTTCTTTAAAGGACATGGAATTTTTATTCAAATCTTTTGTTTTGACACATCTTCTAATCAATGTTCTCGATCACGTTTGTAACCTTATACTTCTGTGTTGATTGCCACAATGTTTCAAAGAGCCAGAATGTAAATAAACATCTTAATGCATCCACAGTACAGGGACAAAAGAATTTTCAGTTGTTTCTTTTGGGACATTTTTCCTGAACTTGTGTAGACAGCAAGATGCATGCAGCAAGAGACCAAAGTGTACAACATGATTTAGTAAAAGATGCTTTTTAAAGTGTGATGTGACTAAACAGCAGTCCCAAACATCTATTGAGTTTTCCCAGTTCAAGTAAGTAGAAGCTTGGACTGAGAAACTTTACTCCACATGTCACAATTAAGTAGATAAAATTTCTAGTCTCTTTTTCTTAAGGTAGCACTTCCTCTATCTGTGATTTCTGCTTTTGCTCTTCAACATCTCTTTCTATGATACTGTTGTCTCACACTTTCTTACTGTCTCTTCTTCTTAGCTGGCGGGCAGAAGTTGACTGTGTCCATTTCTGTTCTTTTGGCTCAGACTGTGTTTCTCATCCTGATTTCTCAGAAAATACCAGAAACGTCACTGTCTGTGCCTCTTATTGGCAAGTCAGTACCAGTTTTCTCTCTCGACAGTTTCGATTTTTTATCCTTGAATCATCTGATTCACTCCTTTGTTTCTGTGTTTCAGGTATTTAATTTTCGTGATGTCTATGACCACACTCATTGTGACCAACTGCATTATTGTGCTCAACTACTCCCTCCGCAGTCCCAGCACACACAACATGTCCCAGAGCATCAAGCATGTATGTTCTGTCCTTAAAACATTCATAGTTGTAACCCAGGCTCATTATTGATATGCTTCTCTATTTACATTTCTGGAGAGTGCAAAATATGTGCCAGGATGTACATTTTTTTGCAGTTTTTGTTTTTGCTAATCCACTAGAGGCCACTTTTTCTTTTTTTCAGATCTCAGATGTTTTCAAAAGTAATCCAGAAAAGAAAAAGCCCTCATGGGGCCTGATTTTTACCACGTTTTCAGATCATACCCCGTTCTCACCCTGTTATTGACTTGTTTATTTTATTTTTTGCCTTTTGTTTGACCTACTTTGTGGAACCGTTCCTCGCCTGACTCAAACGCCGTCATCACGGTCAACTCCTCTTTGTGACTCTTTAAGTGGCAAGCCATTGAGCTAACTGGTAACACCGGAAAGGCGTCCACACAGAGGTAAGCGGTCAGCTGGTAGCGCGAAAAGAAACAGAAGCCTTCGGCAGTGTCATACTGCCCCATAGCATTCATTTGAAAGACAAAATGCAGCCATGCATAGCTCAGGCTACATAATTCGCAATCTCCAGAAATGTAAACAGGGGTACATTTTCACAAAGTTGAATATTTGCTAGCTATAATTATCATGGATCTGTACCTCTCTTATATCCATTAGATTTTCCTAGAAGTGGTCCCTCGTTATCTTGGCATGGCCCCCTTTGTGGATGAGGGGGACCAGGGTGGGGTGTATGAAATGAGGGAGAGGCGACGGAGTTCATTTGGGCTCATGCAGAGGGCTGAGGAATATGTTCTGAAACAGCCACGCAGTGAGATGATGTTTGATAAACAAAGAGAGAGACATGGACTCATGCGCACAATTGGTGAGAAATTCAGCCTTAACTTGTGTGTTCAAATATTGTTGCGTAGAAGTAGGGCCTACTGAGAACAAAATTTGCGTGCATTAGGTCAGTTTTTGGAATAACTGTATAGAATTTGAGAGGGGAAGCATTTTCAGTGTAAAAACACTATTTATTTTTATTTATTTTTTGTCCAGTACAAACACCACAAACATTCTAAAATAAAAGCTAGAGGCATAATTCAGCCTAAAACTAAAATTGTCAACATTTACTAATCTTTTATTTGTTCCGAACTAGTTTGAGTTTTTGTTTTGTTTTTTTGAACATGAAAAAAGACATTTTGAAGAATGTTGGAAACTGGTAACTGTTGAACACAGAGTAAGGAGAACAAAATACTAAGTTAATGGTTGCAGGTTTTCAACATTCTTCAAAATATCTTGCGTTCAACAAACAAACAAAAAAAAACTTAAAGTGGTGCATACATGATGACAGAAGTTACATTTTTTTGGTGTAGTATCCCTTTTGAAACATGTTTCTGAAATAATTCAATGAAAGTTACAGCTTTATGCTTAAAAAGAAAAATATTGTCAAATATATAAGTTAATATAAATTTTTATTCAAAACTTAATTAAAAAGGTAAACATTTTATTGGACCCATATGTTTTTTTTTTGTGTAGTAAGAAGACATGCACTTTAATAAAACATATCCAGGTATCCAGAACTTTAAAGATAAGCTCATAAAGGGATTATAAAACAAATTCACATGAGTGGTTACATTTTTCACTATGACTTTGTGTTGTTCTCTACAGTATTTATCAATAGTATCTGGATGCAGCCTTTATGATGCAAGCTGAGATTGCATCACTCAGTGAAGCAGTGTCAGACACAATGCACTCAAATGGAGCAAGTGATGTCACTGTGATGGGTACGGTTAGGGGTGGGGTTAGGTGAGCCCAATAAAAAGCATTGGATACAGCCCAGATTGCACTGCACCAGGTCTGCATCCAGACCCCTCTCGTATACATGTGTGTTGACATGTAAATATCAATCTTTTCTCGCCTGTCCCTTTAAAAGCACCCTTTCGATACAGATTGTAATGTGTTTGCATATGTCTCCCTCTAGTGGATGAAATTGATGTGAGCAGTACCGCAAACCTCTACAAGAGTCTGGCAAAGACGGCCCCAGAAATAAAAGAGTGTGTGGATGCCTGTAACTTCATTGCTGAATCCACCAAGCAGCAGAATGACACTGGATCTGTAAGTGTGTGTCTCTGTGTTAATGTCAACATTCATGAACAATAGAGTATACTTGCTCCATCTTGTTGCTCCTTTTTATCACAGGAGATGGAGAGCTGGGTGCTGATTGGTAAGATGATTGACAAGGTTTGTTTTTGGGCGGCCATCTCTCTTTTCTCTATTGGCACCATTGCTATCTTCCTCATGGGTCACTACAACCAAGCACCTGAGTACCCATTTGCTTGGGAGAACAAAAAGTATGTGCCTGAGTAGTGCTCTGAAAACTGGACAGATTTTTAAGTAAGTCAGTCAGTAAGTTTTATAGCTTGGGTTAGAGTACAGCAAGCTGCACATGATGTGAACAATATCATCTGACTTGATATATGATTTTGTCTTATATTTAATATTAGGGTCTATGGGTGTTGCATGTCTAAACTTTTTTGTACTAATTATTATTTATACTACTGGGGTTTTTACAGAAATGTACATTTTTTTTCAAACATTACAAAAACATTATTTTCAAACATTCATTCGTTCATTTTCTTTTCGGCTTAGTCTCTTTAATAATCTGGGGTCGCCACAGCAAAATTAACCGCCAACTTATCCAGTGGTACAGATGTGAAATAGTTGTCCGTTTCAAATGGTACTAATTTATTTACGCAGCGGATGCCCTTCCAGCTGCATCCATCTCTGGGAAACATCCGTACACACTCATTCACACACATACACTATTTTCAAACATGAGAAAATATACTAAGGAATTCACCTTATTTCATACAAAATAGTGACCTTTCAGTTTGCTGTGGCTGCATTTTATAATCCCCCAGCAAGTTTTACCATCTCTTTTTGCAGTGTGCTATTAAACCAGTGTGTTATGTCAGCCACTTTTGATTTATAAAATACAGTAGTATTTAGCATTAGTATTAAAGAGATGCATACTGATTTTTGTTTGTTCTATGTATTTATTTATTGTACTTCAATTTTACACATGCAGTGTTCATCCAATTTATTATTAACTAATACTTTTGTGGCCTATTTGCAGTAAATAAATAGATTTTCTTAATTCACACTGTCTTAAGATATGCACTGCAAAACTTAAAACCAGAAATTGTAAGAACATGTTTAAAACGTGCATTAGGCAATGTGCTGTTCTGCCTTTTCTATATGTACCAGAAACAAAGGATGAAATAAATCAAGTATTTAAAGTAAAAATTTGTCTCGTTCATTTTTGAGCTTGGAAAACCTTTAAAAAATGGTACAGATGTAAAATAGTTGTCCGTTTCAAATTGTGCTAATATATTTAGCATGCGTACTTTAGGGGTATACAAAGTATAAGAAGTACAGTATCTGTTGAAAGGATCTGGACATTTTTTTAGATGCATGTGTAAACTTTTTTGTACCAATTACTATTTACACTACTGGGGTTTTTACAGAAATGTACATTCTTGCATATGCTTGTGCAAAAAAAAAAAAAAAAAAACTTTATTATGGACACTTTTTTAAACTTTTCTTTATCTCAAGATTCTTTGGACTTGCAAAATCCTGGAGGCATTGATATATATATATATATATATATATATATATATATATATATATATATATATATATATATGTATATGTATATATATATATATATATATATATATATATATATATATATATATATATATATATATATATATATATATATATATATATATATATTAGGGATGTAACGGTATTGTAAATACCGTCATACCGCAATATTAATTTTTTTCGATATTACCGAAGTCGCATGACTCGGTAAAACTATAGGTCTTCTGAGAAAATTTGCTCAGGCGAATGAAGCGAACGGGAGGTAGCGAAAACTACAATTGCCATCAGCCCATGCTTGACCATCATCCCTTGCGGTCTGTTGTCGCTACAGATCCAGTAATGCGGAAATGGAGTGTGCTGCTAGAAGCGGGGATGAAAAGAGCTGGAAAACTCTAAGGCCCTGTTTACACTAATGCGTTTTAGTTTGAAAACGCATAAGTTTTGCTATCCAGTAAAACTTACGGTTTCACGGCTGGAGAGGCCGTTTTCATTCTGAAACGCTGCAGCTCCGTCTCAGTGTGGATGATAGAAAACGGAGATATCTGAAGCGGGGCTGCAGACATTCGCCTCTCTGATTGGGGCTTTTCCTGAATATTAAGTAGCCTAACACGCACAGTTCAGTCCTGCATTATCTCCGTGTAAGTTCAGACTTCGCAAGTTTGATCAAGGCTGCAGTCTCTTCTTCTCAGTTTGATATGGAAAAGCAGATTATACCGAGGACACGGGTAAATCTTCAAAGGGAACAGTGTACTTTATAACTTCATTTACATCACCCTGGCTTCGTTGTTTCACTTTGTCAACAATAAAATGTAAACATGATTTAAGGAACTGCCTATTTTCATTTTAATATTAGCAACTTAGACAGCAGACATGTTGAGGCGTCGTGCTGCATATATGAGCGTCATCTTCACTGTGTGGATATTTATAACAAAACGGAGCCGATAACAACTGCCTCCTTTCAATTTCAGTGAAAATACGAAACACAGCCTCTCTTTTGCTGAGTATCAGTTTTAAGAATCGATAATGGCCATTTTAAAAGTATAACATACAATAAGTTTATACATTATAGGAAATAAAGGCAAGCGATCAGTCAATATACAGAATGTACGTGGTTACATTAATCATTAACTTATCTTTGCGCTCAGCCAAAACACGTTACCTGAGAACAAGTAATAGATTCCAATGCCCAAAGTCAGGGAATATGTCGTTAGATAAAGACAACAAGATGAATGAAATATCACGTTTAATAAATATAGTGAGATTAGATCCAGCGGGAGATGCTTGATGAGACGTCCGACTAGCAGAGCTCTCATCTGGGTAGATGGGCTGAGTGTGATTAAATGTTGAATGTGATGAGTTTTCAACAATACTAAATTGAAACTTTATTTTTTACATGGTTTAATATTTTTTTTGTTATTAAAATTGAAGTTCCTGTATCAAAGCTTACAGATAGATGGCTAATTTGTATGTCATTGACACTTTTGGCACTTTTTTGGAGTATTTTCATAAGTTTTGTTTTTTCCTGTAAATGATTCAATAAATACCGTACCGTGACATTCATACCGAGGTATTACCGTACCGTGAAATTCTGATACCGTTACATCCCTAATATATAAATATATATATATATATATATATATATATATATATATATATATATATATATATATATATATATATATATATATATATATATATATATATATATGTATGTCATTTTTACAATATGTATTTTACTTTATGAGTTTGACTTTCCTAAGAGGCAATGACAGACTTCAAAGATGAAGAATAAATTACACTGGACTTTGGAACCACTTTGACTTTAACAGAAGTTAATGTTTTTAGTTCAGTAAAACATTTTACAGAGCACAGTAAACATGTTTTCATGTGTAAAGTGTGGGTCTGGATGATATTTTTACCGCAATGACTACATTTTCATGCACTGAAGGTGTTAATGTCCTGCTAATGCTGTCCTCAAATGCCTGAGCTGTGTAGTAGGACAAGCACTGTGTGTGTGCATGCTTTTGTGCCATATTCAGGATTCAGGACGCAAATGTGCATAATATGACATATTACACCGGTATTACAAGGAGATTATGCAGACATTGCTGTCCCATTTTTCAAAAAGCTTTTTTTCAGAGTAAAACTGTCCTGTGAAGGTTGGTCTAGGAGCAAGCCAATATATAATACAATTTGTGCAATATATAAACAACAATGGAAACCTATGGAATGTCCCTAAATTCACCAAAACAAACGTGCGTGTGTGTGTGCGCGCGTGTGCGTGCTTATGTGTGTGTGTTGTTCACAGATGTGGATGTGACCAGTGTTGAGAGAGCTGCTAAACCAGTTTGTTTCAATAGTACAGATGCTCCTTCAGCGCCTCTGAGGATCCTGTCATTTCAGTGCCGCAGCCCCCTCGTCGCATCTACGCAAATTACGGTGAGGATGTTGAACATTTGCGCCAGTGACAAACGCGCTTAGGGAACATTTGCTTTTAATAAATCAACAAACAACTATAGAGGGCGTCCGTTTTTGAAATGATCTCCTAAATAGACCGCATTCCTGCGTGTGTGTCAGGTAGGAGGTCGATGCACGCGCGCTTATGCGTCATTCTCGCTGCGGACAGTTTTCGCGGGTTTACGGTAAAAAAACGGCCTCAAGTTTGTCTACGTTGAATGTTACGGCAAACCTACGCCTTGGGAGTTGTGATGGAGTACAAGTTATCCAGAAGTTTAAGTCTACCTCGGAAATAACCTTCGAGACTACGAGGGTTTACGCTGACATTTCGTGACGACGGTTTCTTTGTTGGTGAGTAAAACACTGAACACAAACTCCTGGACAGAAAGAGGTGTTACGATCACGTTGCTTCGGCAAAGGCACTTCTGGCACGTTTTCATCATTCAACTGTAAGATATCTTTCTGAAGTCAATCTTCACACAAAAGCCAACCTATTAACTTATTGTCTTTAAGCGACGAGTTGATTTGATTGTCAGTTTTTTGTTTTATATTGCGAGTGATGAAAGTGTCAGGAATGTAAGTGGTCGCGGTATAAGATCAATGATGCGTAAACATGGACTCTGTCTCAACACTTACGAGCTGCAGATGCTTTTTGAGCACTTCAAAGTGTGTGAACCCGTGATGCTCACTTCGTTTTGAGACACGACCACACTGCATCCCCTCCTTCGTCTTCTTGGCGGTTGACAGTAAACTCATCCGGGGTAAACTTTCGGGTGGAAGCCGGATTGGAGAGATTTTGAAACGGGGAAAGTCTCTGTTTGAGAGAGGTGTGTAGCAAGAAAGAGAAGAGAAAGTAATGTTAGATAGATGTGACTACACTTCTGTGTATGGAGCGAGGGGAAATATAAACCGGTCAAATGTAATGTACAATCAAATTTAAGGGAGGATGAAAGTTAAAAATGTTATAACCTCATTTTAAAAGCTGTTTTAGACAGTAATATATTTTTTTGCTGTGGTAAACGAAGTCACAATTGCCCAGCAAGCATTTTTTTGTTTTTAAATGATGTCTAATAGATGATGTCTAATAGATGTCTAAACATTGTCGTCTTGGCTAAAACAAGGCTTAACTTGGGCTGTCAGTGAAAATCTAATTGACGTCTAAGAATAGGCCAAAACTAGACTAGTCATCAAATAAACAGATGAATGACTACACAAGCCAATAGCCAGCTTATTGAAATGGGGTGGGGGGATTTTCTGAGAAAGTACCTTATTTTTTGGTGATATTTTTCTATTAATTTTTTTATTCAGTTATGCATTTTAGTGACATTTTAGACACAAATCTGTGCTGGATCAGCTTGTCATGATGATCATTAATCATACTTTTTTGATGCACCAAAATGTTTCCTACAATTTTGTCAAAGTGCTCAACATACAATTGTACTATGAAGTATGTATTTACACACTTGGATTTAAACTGTAAGTTAATCCAGTTTTAAACATTGTTATAAGGTTTGCATTTTAAATAAAAAAAATATTTATTTTAAATACAAATGTATTATCATTTATCATTACAAAATATGAAACTGGTAAAACTTGTTTTAAAATTAAAACTGTAGCCTATGGACTAATAAAAAATGGCCAGCTCAAGTGTGCTCCGGTTTCCCCCACAGTTCAAAGACATGCTGTACAGGTGAATTGGGTAAGCTAAATTGTTCATAGTGTGTGAATGTGAATGAGTGTGTGATGATGTTTCCCAGAGATAGGTTGTGGCTGGAAGGCCATCCGCTGTGTAAAACATATGCTGGATAAGTTGGTGGTTCATTCCGCTGTGGCAACCCCGGATTAATAAAAGGACTAAGCTAAAAAGAAAATGAATGAATGAATGTTGTGGCACACCTTTCATGCATATCCTTATGTACCACCTTTTGCAGCTCGTCCAACAACAAGTATTCGAAAGGACGTGAGTAAGACCAAATCTTCTTTGAAAAAGGGTTTACTGAAGTAATGCGAAACGAAAATACAAAGACACAATAGACTCTATATAGGATGCTTCAGGATTGGTCAGCCCAGTCACCAGATTTGAACATTATAAGACACGTCTGGGGTAAGATGAAGGAGGCATTTAAGATAAATCCAAATAATCATGATGAACTCTGGGAGTCCTGCAAAAATACAAAAAAAAAAGTATTTAAATTGTATTAAATATTAAATGATGTATTTTAGGTAATACAATCATTATGAATTCTTATTACACTTCAATATCAATTTTACCATGTTTTAACCTTTTTAACTAAATTATCATCACAAATGAATTACACATAACTCGTTGTCAACATTTCCATTCCAAGTGTCACTTATTTATGTGGAGTTTAAGCTGTTGTTATCAAGGCCGGTATTGCTTTTCAGATTATTGAGTGTCTGTTCCTTACAGTGAGTGATTTTTAGCAGTGCTTTTCATATCTATAAACAAAACAGTTGCTAATTTGAGCATTATCACTTTATGCCTTAATGGTTTTATGATTTGTTTGATCCTGTGGGTTTTTATGTTTATGATTAGTTTTTAGTATCGCCTGTGCCTTCTTCCAGCACCTTGCTTGCTAACTTCTGTCACTGTGTCTAGGGTTTCACCTGGTTACCTGGCAACAGTAGGCATAGTCAGCCTGTGCAACGCCCTTTAACCCTCTCTCTGTAAACCACTGTGTTCTTCTGCTTTTTTAAGGTTTAAATATTTTTGATATGTAAATTTACTACACTCAAACATTCAGAGGTTTGGCATCAGAACATTTAGTTAATTCTTTTAAGGCCTCTTCCGCTAACCAAGACTTAATTTACCTTATCCAAAACTAAATAAGAGTAAGATTTAATGTAAAATAATACAACGAAAATGAAAAATAACTTTTCTAACTCAATAAATATTAAAATGCAGATTTTTATTTATTCACGTTATTGCAAAGCAGAATCTTCCAATATCTAATAATCTTTCATATTATTATCATCAATGTTGTGCTGTGGAATGTTTTTGTGGGAACTGATTAATTTTTTTAGATAGCATTTTTATTTTTCTTATGTGTATCAATGTTATGCATCCTTGATCAAATAAAGGTTTTCAATTATTATAGAAAGTGTATTTAAAAAAAACACGAATGCAATAAATTTAGATTTTCACAAAAATCATGTAGCATGACTATTTTAACAATAACAATCAGAAATTACATGAGCAGCAAATCAGCATGTTAATTCTTTTTGAAAAATCATGGGGCACTGAAGATTTGATTAATAGCTCTAGAAAATTTGTCTTTACTGTCACATGGATAAATTACATTGAATATATATATATATATATATATATATATATATATATATATATATATATATATATATATATATATACAGAAAATTATAACTAAAGTAACAAAAGTGAAGTAAAGAAAAGAAAAAAAAAAGTAACTAAAGTGCAGTTGGTTTCTTTTATTGTCCAAGTCGTTTTAGCCCAAATTTACCTCTGGTTTATGCTAGCACTTGATGATGTACCCCAGCTGCTTTCCTGACCCACATCTGGCATTTTATACATATTTGACTCAGGTCTGATATTTTGTATGGATTATATATATTTTTTTCCTAGTATTTTATGGTTTTGCATGAAAACTCGTTTCTTCCATTTTAATAATAATTCATTGGTATCAATCAGCCTTTTATATATTGCTAATATACCGATTAGGATTATGCTCAATATAGGGAAAAACTGACATTGAAATATTAAATTTTTTCTGCAATTTTATATATTGCGATATTACTATTTTCACAAGATGTCTCTATTTGGAAAGAATTAATTTTTACATTGATTGGGATGATTTTTGGGGAATGCATCTGCCTAAAATGTACAAAATTATTTATATATATATATATATATATATATATATATATATATATATATATATATATATATATATATATATACACACACACACACACGCACACACACACACACACATACACACAGTTGAAGTCAGAATTATTAGCCCCCCTTTGAATTTTTTTTCTTTTTTAAATATTTCCCAAATTATGTTGAGCAAGGACATTTTCAGAGTATGTCTGATAATATTTTTTTTCATTTGGAGAAAGTCTTATTTGTTTTATTTCGGCTAGAAAACATTTTAAGGTCAAAATTATTAGCTTTTATTAGCAAATTTTTTATTAGATAGGCTACAGAACAAACCATCGTTATACAATAACTTGCCTAATTACCCTAACCTGCCTAGTTAACCTAATTAACCTGGTTAAACCTTTAAATGTCACTTTAAGCTGAATAGAAGTGTCTTGAAAAAACATCTAGGATTCACTGTTATAATGCCAAAGATAAAATAAATCAGTTGTTAGAAATATATATATAAATATGGTGCAGTAGGTAGTGCTGTCGTCTCACAGCAGGAAGGTCACTGGTTCAAGCCTCAACTGGGTCAGTTAGCATTTCTGTGTGGAGTTTGTATGTTCCGGTTTCCCCCAGGACCCCCACAGTCCAAAGACATGTGGTACAGGTGAATTGGGTAAGCTAAATTGTCCGTAGTGTATGGATGTTTCCCAGAGATGGTTTAAATAAAATAGTATATAAAATAATGGGTTAAATAAAATAAAATAACTTAAAACAGATAAAAAGATAAGAATTTTATTAACAGTGCTTTATAGTTTTTGGTGGAGTCTAACTATATTGATGTATATAAATTTGACAATTGAATGTAAAATAACATGGTATAGTCTTCATCATATATAAATAATTAAACACAATTAATCTTTGTTAAAGTGACAAAAAAAATTTTTGTGTCCAAATGATTTAAATTCATTGAAATTACAAGGCATCCTGCGATGTGACTATTGCAAATTCGCACACTGTGATATCGATGCTGAAATGATACATTGTGCAGCCCTAAAACCAGTGCTTTAAATATATCCAATATTAGCTAATAAATATCGCCAACCAATACATCAGTGCATCTCTAGGATATATAGCTTAAATAACAAACAACTTTATTTTAGTTTGAAAAGGATATTCTGCGTATATAACCTGCCTTCCTTATCATTAGACGGTAGTAGTCTTCTTCACAGTCTTCTTCATTGGAAAAACAAAACAAAACAAAATTCTGTGATTGTTTTTTTCCTTTGACTCAACTAATATATGCTTGCATGTCAGTGTTGATGTCACAGTCATATCCAGTGTCGTTACAGAACCTCAGAGACGTGGCTTAGATTACCTAAGGTATCTTTTAATGACAACGGCCAATTCATAGGCCTGTTCCTGAAAACATGTTAAGAGTGTCTTTCTTATCAGACACACACCCCTCTCTCTCTCTCTCTCTCTCTCTCTCTTGCTCTTTCTCTACTAGTGTGCTGATGAGATAAATAAGGTTTGTTTTATTAGGGAGACAATCAAAATGTGTGGATTTGAAAAGTCTGCAGGAATAGGGTTTACAACCACTGGATATACATGACTTTAGAAGTGATCCATAAAATCAATGAAGACAGTATCAATTTTATTTTACTTTTATTTATTTTTGTTTGTCTGCTGTAAACTAGGAATTATTCACATTAGAGAACAGAAAACACGACAGTGAATCATCTGTACCACAGCTGGAGTACAGTTTTTTCATTACTAGAATGATGGACTCTTTTGTTTTGTGGAGAAGTAGCTTTAGAAATACACCGCAGTTCAGCCCAGAGACTATCTGGATTGGATCCAAAAGCCACAAGCGCTTTAGCTTTTTTGTCCTAGTTATTTTTACTCATGCTTAAATGAATGCAGATTATGTGACAATATCAACAGAGCAGGCAAATCCTGCACCTGTGAGTACAAAATGCACGGTATTAACAATAATGAATGTTGTTTTTAATCGGACGTCTTTCCATGCATATTATACTATTTGGCCTAAGTTGCTTTACAGTTTACAAACTGCATAAAAATACTCAAAATATGTAAAATGTGAGTACAAAAGAAAGCTGTTATAAAAGGAACATCCGGAGAGTAGTATAAAACTATCACAGAAGTTTATGGATGATTATCAAACTGATGCTTTTCAAAAACCTGTAGTGTAGTTATCATTGTTTACCAAAATGACAGGTGCATAAAGCAAGATGAATTCCCTGTATCATAAGTAAGCTACACTTTCTCACCATTTGTAAGGGAAGACATGTGATCTGCTGTAAACGGAGAAGAGCGAGGGGGATGTTGTCGTCGATCCCAATTGTAAGAGCAACAAATAAAAACTTGAATTCTGGAAAAGAGGCAGAAGGTTTTTTTTCCATTGAATCATCTGTTGAACTGCATCCCAATCATCACAAATACTGCAGAAGACCTGTTGAAGTCTGCATGGACCTAAGATTCTCACAGAAACCAGTCAAGTTTGGTGAAGGAAAAATCATGGTTTGTGGATACATTCAGTATGGGGGCGTGCGAGAGATCTGCAGAGTGGACGGCAACATCAACACCCTGAGGTATCAAGACATTTGTGCTGCCCATTACATTATAAACCACAGGAGAGGGCAAATTCTTCAGCAGGATAGTGCTCCTTCTCATACTTCAGCCTCCACATCAAAGTTCCTAAAAGCAAAGAAGGTCTTGATGCTCCAGGATTGGCCAGCCCAGTCACCAGACATAAACATTATTGAGCATGTCTGGGGTAAGATGGAGGAGGCATTGAAGATGAATCCAAAGAATCTTGATGAACTCTGGGGGTCCTGCAAGAACGCTTTCTTTGACATTCCAGAAGACTTTATTAACAAGTTGTTTGAGTCATTGCAGTAATGTACAGATGCAGTCCTCCAAGCTCATGGGAGTCATACACAATATTAATTCTTTCACCACTGCAGCATGACTTTATATTCTATACTGTGCATTATTTCTGTTAAGTGACAAGACTTAGACAACTAAGCAAAGTCAGACCTTTCTGTCCTAACTAAAAAAATATCAAGGCATGGTTCTATTTTATTTTGGTAAAATAAGCGTAATCTAGAGGCATTTGCCTTTTCATATAAGCCACTTGTGATACCAAATGATCAACTAGAAGTCAAGTTATTATTTGTTGTTTATAAAACTTGGATAGGCGACAAGACTTTTGTCAGGCAGTGTAGTCAGAATGTACTTTGTTTCCAACTTTCTCAAGTTTTAAGGTTCATCAAAACTTAGCTTATTATATTTTCTGACCTCTTTGTCTGGGTGGGTATTTTTATTACTTAAATGAATCATTTATCTTTTTTTTGTGTTTCCACAGGTGTGTTGCGGTCTAGTAGCCTTATGGCTAGTCCTGAGTCTAAAGCAGCTCAAAGGTGGCGGAAATGTGTGGACTCCATTACTGAAGATCAGCTGAAATCTATTGAAAACAACAGTGGTGAGACAAATCACACAGAACAGTTTTCATTATCAGATCACAAAGATTAAAATGTAACTTTCAGGTGGAGAAAAACACTTTGATTGGCTGGTTATTGTGCGTTTGATTTGAGCTGGAATTGCATAAAACACACGTCTGGGAAAGCGTTTTAAAGCTTTTTTGTTTGGCATATCTAGTCTCATCTAAATGGTTTGCATACCTCTCTGCTGCCTGTCCCACACCCAAATTCAAAACTGTTGGTTGAAGTTTACTATGCATTTTATTGTTTTAATAGGTTATTATATTGTTGAGGTAGCAGTTTAATTTGTAGGAACAGTGTTATGTATGAAGAACAAAGATTTCTTTATATAGACAATCAAGACTATGGCAGTGTAAACAGTAAAAATATTTTACAAAACAAGGTGTGAACGTCTGGGTGATTTCCCAACAAATAGGAATCCATACGGTGAGTTAGTCATTGTAGAGAGAATGCATATGATGCTTGTGACATCTTATTTTTGGTATTTATTACAGAACAAAAACTGTTATTATTTATAGATCTCACAATTCCCAGTTACTCCTTCTCAATCCCTGATTTGTCTCTGAGGACAAAAGACCGTTTATGCCACATCCACGTGTCAATCATGCTGTAGGAACAGGTATTGAAAGTGTGACAGTGAGTCCTTTTACTCCCTGTGTAATAATTGTGAGAAATGTAGAAAGCAGAGAGAGGAATGACTGGCTTCACGGCTGCCTTCTCTCATTCACATTCTTCTGGTTGGGTTGTGTTTTTAAACACAACACTGAAACTGAGTCTGATCTTTGACCCCTGGTGATGTAACAGTGTTGATACTGAGGCCTGGCACAGCGGCTGCTTTTCAAAACACAATGAGGAATGGAGGTGCCAAAGATTCAAAATCTAATTCAAAGCTGAAAAAACAAAGAAAAAAAAGAATATTTCAGATTTGCACGGTCACTAATCAAATAAATTTTGTGGCATTAATCATGTGGCTTCTTGTACAAACAGTTAAATGTTCTTTTTCCACTGAACAAGATGCTGATTTGGTTATTCTAGATCAGTTGTCACCAAACTTGTTCCTGGAGGGCCGGTGTCCTGCAGATTTTAGCTCTAACCCTAAACACACCTGAAAAAGCGAATCAAAGTCTTACTAGGTATATTTGAAACATCCAGGCAGGGGTGTTGAGGCAAGTTGGAGCTAAACCCTGCAGGGACACTGACCCTCTAGGACCGAGATTGGTGACCCCTGTTCTAGATAAAACTAGAGAATAAGATCATCAGTTTTAATGTTCTTTGTGTCCAGGTTCACGTTCTATGACAAGACCAAATCTAAGATTGGGCCAGCCATGCAAAAAAAAAGGTCTTTTAAGTCCATAAACTTTTTATAGGATCCAGAGTGTTCCGCTAAAAAGTCTTAACATGTCTTAAATGACAAAAAAATTAATTTTAGGCCTTAAAAAGTCATACATCCACAGAAATATTATGTTGTAAATCAACAATAAATGTTGTAAATAATTTTAAACAGGTCTTAATTTTGCTTTGTCCAAGTAAAGCTACTTATTTGGGCTGACATCCATCCAATCACCAGCAACCCGTCTTAATACAACCTTATTTTTTATGTTAAGGCTGTTCATTGCAAGGAGATACAATTATTAACAGCTGTTAGACATTTTTACAGCAAATTCCACATTAAAAAAGAAAAGAAAACAAAAAATGATAGATTTATCATGATTATACTGTATCATTAATAAATAAAATAAAAACTGTATAAGTCTAATATTTTGTTTTTAATGGTCTTAAAAGGGTCTTAAAAAGTCTTAAAATTGACTGGATGAAACATGCAGAAACCCTGAAGATCTCAGTTCTGTCTTAGTTCAGTTCAGTAAACTGCTGTTTACACTTTTTTCATTTTTAAACTTCTGTTTTTATTCAATTAATTGAGGTGGAAGCAATCTCCATCCACAATGTACAGCATAAAACGCATGATGCATGACCATTCACGCTCACTGGCCATTTGTATATTTTGCCAGCATTCATACTTGCAGTCTAATGGGCTGCGTAGTGTTCATATGACAGGGGCTTGATGAATCTGGAAACCATACGCAATAGTTCAGAAGACCAGTCCGAGAGACATTGTGGATAACTGCACCTCCATTTACAAAAGTCTGCACAAAAAGGCTCTTCAGTCCATTTTTAAGGGTCGAAGTTGATGCTGAAGTAGTGTTGATGCCTGATGTGTAACCGTAACAAACATATGGGTTTTAAAATGCTAATGCACTGATGTAAACTTCACCTCAGAAGAATATGGACTCAACTTCAACATATCAACTTCAACAACACTGGAAATATGCAATTCTGGATAAATTTGTTATTTAATTTAATGCAAATAGCTTTACTGAAAGGTTTTATATTACAATAGGATTTCTCACTGATGTCATATCTTTTTTTGTTATTGGGAAAGCATGCAGCACATATTCACGCCTAAACATCAGGCTCAGCAGTGTGTACAGCATTGCTGTGTCGGTTATTATATCACCGCAAAGGTGTTTAGATTTAGTCAACATCCACAAGAAGCCAGAGCTTTCCCTATCCAATCTTTTTTTTGCCTTATCTCAAAAACAATATGTACCCACAAAACCACTGAAACTGACTAAAATTATGATTTATATGCATGTCAGTACACAGCACATTTCATGACAAGTATGTGGAGCTGTAATTCTTCGACTGAGATACATAATGGATGGAGAAAAAGACTACTCCATAACATGCACATAAACCTTGTGTGTGCTTTCTCCCAACCGAAACAGGATGAACATGGAAAATGCTTTTCAGTGAAGTCGTGGGTTCTGCAGTGCAAACACAGGCATGTAGTCTGCCATTGTTGCTGCTGTCGCTGTTACATGATGTAGCTGTGTTTGACTAGTGTTCAGACGTGGGCGGATGACATTATATTTTTTCGTTAAATATAAGGACTGGGTGCTTACACAAAAACTCGAGGCCATTATTATTAGTTTTATCCACTCTGGGACCCGGTTTCAAAAATAGGGCTGCTTTCATTCGGACAAAACACCTATATGATACAAAATTCAACTTAATGTGAGTTAACCTGAGATATGAATATTTTTTTATGTTTTGTGTGCACAAGTCAGAACACAAACATAAAGTTGCTGGCTGCAGATCACATATCAGCCACTGGTGTCACTAAAACAAGATCTCTGAATACTTGAAGCCTCTTTAAAGGGCACCCATGATGCAGAATCAACTTTTGGAAACTGTTTGGACAGAACTGGCTGTAGGTATCAAATTTGGGAGATATAAACACAAGTCTCTTAAATAAATTTCCTGACATTAAAATAGGATCCAAATCTTTGCAATTTTTGAGGACCTCTGCAACGGGATGTAGTAGTGTGGTTTTCCCCATGTCAAGAATGAGTTTTACAAGTTTAAAATGTTTAAAAACAGGACATGTTTATAATAAAGAAAAGACGTTTAGGCTGTACAAGGTCTCTTCAAGGAGACATGCAAAAACTGTGTGTGTGTGTGTGTGTGTGTGTGTACTGCGAGAAATGCTTTAATAAACTCCACCATATATCACATAAACTCAATTGCTATATTTGACTCATAAACTCAAAAAATGAATCCTGGATCTGCTTTACCAGTGTCTGTCTCTGTCACTGTGCTAAGTTACTTGTCACAGTAGACACGCACATGGGAACAGTGGGCCGGGACAACCAGCTCATTTGCATTAAAGGCACAGGCTACAAAAACAGCTACACATTGCTCTGAGCACAAAATTAGGCATATTCTGGACGGTATAATAAATAATCTGATGGATATTTTGAGGTGAACTTTACAGACACATTCTGGAGACACCAAAGACTTATCTTACATCTTAAAAAAGGGGATAAAATAGTAGTCCTTTAAATTAGATTACATTATTGTAATAAAACATATTAAAAGGATTAATATTTATCTTCCTCTGTCTCTCTATCAGAGAAGCGTGACTTTATTGTGGTCCATCACCTGGCAGACTTGAAGGGGGGATCCATCTCTCCTCTCATTTATGGAACACCGATCACCTGCAAAGTGGAAAACACAGAGCGATACACCACCCGCTCCAAGGTGTGTTTGTGAACATGTCATTAAAAATCTGTTGCTGTGATATATTTAACGATGTGACTATCCTGTTTGTAGGTACATGTGTGCACTCTATACACAGTTCGTCTGACACATGGCGAGTTCACATGGACGGTGAAAAGAAAGTACAAGCACTTCCAGGAACTCCACCGGGACCTGTACAAACACAAAGTGATGCTGCAATTCTTGCCTCTAGGGAGGTGCGCGTATTCACAGACGCATGCAAATTCACTACACTTTATTTGTTTTGCTGGAGAAATTGCATCATGTTTTTTCTCCCATTGTTTATGTGATGTTCAATTAGATTTGCAATACAGAGACAACAGCTGGCAGGTTTGACGGAGGAGATGCCGACTTTACATGGAACTGATAGAATCAGGAGAACGTCGAGTAAACCGGTATATTTGTGCTAAAGCACTAAAACCCACTGCCATCCAAAAGATGCAAACAAAATGTCTTGAAAAAGATGTGTTTGTGTGTGTTTTTCAGAAATATCTGGAGGAGTATCTAAACAACTTGCTAGAAAACACCTTCTACAAGAACTATCATGGGATGGTGAGAAGCTTGCGTATACATTTTATCAGTATAATTATCTGGATTCTAAAAGAAAACCTTTAGATGTTTATATAAAGAATATTAACAGAGCAAGGAAGTTTTCACAGTATGTCTGATAATATTTTTTTCTTCTAGAGAAAGTTTTATTTGCATTATTTTGGCGAGAATAAAAGGAGTTTTTAATAATAAAAAGAAATTAAGGTCAAAATTATTATCCCCTTTAAGCTATATATTTTTCGATAGTCTACAGAACAAACCATCATTATACATTAACTTGCCTAATTGCCCTAACATGCCTAGTTAACCTAATTAACCTAGTTAAGCCTTTAAATGTCACTTTAAGCTGTATAGAAGTGTCTTAAAAAATATCTAGTAAATGAGTTAGTAAAACTACTATGTTCAGAAATGTGTTAAAAATCTGCTCTCCGTTAAACAGAAATTGGGGGAAAAATAAACAGAGGGGTGAATAGTTCAGGGGGTTATTATGTTTAGAAATAGGTAAGAATAAAAAAAATAGGTAAAACAGAAAAAAATCTCTCAGTTAAAAAGAAATTGGGGAAAAAAAATAAACAAGGCGGCTAATAATTTTGATTTCAACTGTACATATCAACCCAGGCTCATTGTGGAAACGTAGTCCCGCGGACGTTTCTGGAGACGGCGGAATACGTCCCGGCGGGTACGTATGGCTGCAGTTTTTGTTTTCGCGAATCCGCGAGAGGCCGTTGTTGTGCGCTTTCTCGCACCTCAGACGCCTCTGGACAAACGGGTTGCAGCGGGGAAGCCCTCCACAAGGACGTAAGGCAACTGCGAAAGGGAACACAGCGTCACACCGCCCTGCAGCGTTCGCTTGAAAAAAAAAAAAAACGCGGCCGTACGTACCCCCCGGGACGTATTCCGCTGTCTCCAGAAACGTCCAGGGACTAAGTTTTCAGAATGAGCTTGGGTTAGTACATATACTTGGATCTCATTTACAAGGGTGACTTGGCCAAGAGGTCCGGAACACATGATGTAACTACCCGCCGGTTATTAAAACAGTCCACGCTTCCAAATATTGATGTCCATCATGCGTTTCATTTATTGAACACCGTGAAAACTAAAGGATAAACAAATAAACAAACCAAATATTTCACACAAACATAAATAGACAGTACATCTAATAAATATACAAAACAATGTTTAGTTTACCGTGTTGGCCTGATAAACAGCTGTAGAATAAGCAGGAGCATTTAACAGGTGCTTGCATTGAGATCTCACTATGCTGAGTGACCATACACACTCTCGCAGGTTAAATCAATCAAAGAGAATCATGTGACCTCCCACTCAAGCCAACGGGAAACAAAGAAACTTGTAACATAAACATACACATTCAAATAATAAAATAGAAAACAATAAACAAAACACAAGCTGACTGATCAGCATCAGCTACACATGACTTATGAAAAAATAATAATAATAAATAAAAAGTGAAGATAATATGAAAATACAGTTTAGTTATTCAGCTTTACCACATTACAATATTTGAAATACACATACATTGAGAAATGGACTGTTGTTGTTTGTTATAAAGGATAAAACGAAATTATTTAATTGGGATGACATTTTTAGTTTAGACTGAAGGATATTCCAGCATGAGGGGGCGGCATGGATAAAGGCTCAGTTCCCTATTTCAGTTTGAACCTGGGGAACAGACAAATGATTCGTTTCACTTGAACGTAGGGCATACTGGCTTTTGACCTATGAATAGGCCCACATAGACTCTTTTAGCAGATTTTTAGCCCATCATTGAGTTTATATATTTACTTGTGTAAATGTGTGTAAATTTATATTTATTAAGTTTATTTATTCATTTCACTAATATTTTTGTGGTTGTAATAATAGTAAAAATAAAATGTTCATATGATTTATTTACAATACAGTTTATTAAGTAATATGTTCTTTCTTTTAGTAGATATGTTATATGAGTGACTTGCTTTGTTTACTAAATAATTGGATTTGCATTGAAACAGTAAATAAAAGTAAAAAATTTATTATTTGTTTATTTCATATGTTAAGTTTTTAGTTATGATACTCCTAAAATCATTCCACACAAATATTTAAAAATACAAAATTCTTAGCAGAAATAGCTAAAAATGTCTGCAGATTCTGTCTGGCGTTTGAAGAAGGGAACATAGGTATAAAGACCAGACCCAAAAGAGCCTTGTAGACCAGAGTCATCCAGTGGGTGTACCTTCTTACATTCACAAAAGTCCTTTCAGCTTTGACACACAATATACATGTATTCCTGTTAGGGCTGAACGATACATCTCATGCGATTTTTGTTGTGCGCAGTATTCTATAAAGCTGTTTCTGTAATCAGCTGTGAACCTTTAGCACGTGTTTAGCTGGAGATGGGTTTACTGCACAAAGCCATAGTTCTCTGTCAAGCTACGCAAAATATCACATGCGATATCATGTGTTAATCAAATCACAAATAATCATTCTGTGATATTGAGAGCTGTTTGCGTATCTTCACCATGAATATGATGATATGAAAAGATGATAATCCAATGATCAATAAAAGTTAAGCAGGTAGTATTACACTAAACTAAATTGAAACCCAAAGAACTTAGATTGGGTAGAGATATATTAAACATAGTAATATAAAGGTATAAAACTATAGTGTTTTACTCTAGAAAAAGGTATTATAATGTAAATATTATAGTATTTACAACTCCTTTTTTATCTATAGTAATACAGTGAACAGTAAATTGTGTTGTTCCACAGTTGACAGTCACTCTGAATGAACTCACAACTGAAGCATTCTCTCTGTCTGTGTGATCTCAGACAACACATGAGTTCTCCTTCCGCATGAACTGTCAAATACACACACAATTGTCAAAATGTTCATCATGTGGACTAACAGTGAGTTCAGTGTGTATATTGCACCACCGATAATGATTGATCAGACTTAGCAGGCACACAAAAGCACACAAGAGAAATAATTTACAGTGGTGGGGGAAATAAGTATGCAACATGTCATGTCTTTTTCTTAGGAATGATATTTCTATAGGAGCTGTTGACATGGTATTGATCCAGGTTTTGTCAAAAACCCAAACAATACAAATATAAAATTAAAACAAATAAATAAATCAGAATTTTTTTTATGTGTAATAACAGTGGAATGACATAAGTAGAAAGCACTGCATATTGAATGTTTTTAATATGTTTATGAAAAAGGCTTTTTTCATGATGGCAGCTTAAAGATGCCTCTCATATAAAGAATGAACATTATCAGTTCATTCTTTTTTCTTTTTTTTTTTTGTCCAGACTTCAACAGAGTGCAAAAATCTTGATGGTTCTGTGGGTCTGGTCTATCAATCTGATCTTTATTTAGTATTTTCTATTGGATTGAAGTCAGGTGATTGGCTGGGCCATTCTAAAGCTTGATTTTCTTTTTCTCATTGTCGTTAATCATTGTCTTGCTGAAATGTCTACCCTGGTTTCATCTTCATCATGCTGATAATGTAGATGTTGACAATGTAGACAATAACGAAGGGCAGAGGGTTGCTGAAAAACTACTGAGAGATTTCAGCTGCCGTAAGGCTTTCACTGCCTTTCTACACCTCCCTTACCTCATGTGTTCAATACGTTGTTCCTGCGTCAATTAATTTTATTACACATAACTTAATTTGCAAACGAATGAGTTTTGATCGCCTTGCATATATGGGCTTTTTTTGGTTGTTACCAACGTCCAGTGAAAATGTCAACAGCGCTTTTAGAAATATGTTTTCTGAGAAAAATGGTGACGTCTTCAATAATTGTTTTCCCCACTGTGAATAGCTAGGCTTATTCTGCAGAAACTTTAGTAGAGACATCTGTTAGTAATTCTAAGAAACTTGATAAATACGGTCGTTTCAATTCTAAGACTGCATCTCTCACATTATCAAGGCATGTTAATAACATAAATAGTAGAATTTTTAAGGAAATATAACTGATAACACACTTAATAAAGCTTCTGGTCATTATAAATATGAACTTTTCAAAAAAAAATCTATCAGAAAGTATTAGACACAATCGTACGCTCGTCATTGATTTTGACACAAATTTTATAATGGAAAAAGATTGCATGTAAGCTTTTATGACAGCAAAGGTTGCACTGTGTACACCTGCATTAATGCATAAAAGATCAGAAAAACACCACAAAGATACAGAGCCACATACACAGCATTAGTGTAATCTGCAAGAGAAAATTATTGTTTACAGTGACCACACTGCATTAAATACTTTTTCTGCATTATAAATACATTTTGTAAATTCTGGACAAACCATTATGTGTCTTTAAAGTGAATCCAATTTGACACCAAACTCCAGTGAATATATAGAAGTTGACCAGACAAACATGAAATACTTTGGGCTCTATTTCGACGATCCATGCGCAGAGCGCAAAACGCAGGGCGCAAACGCTTTCAGGGCGTGTCAGGACGCGTTTTTGCTCATTTAAGGACGGGAAATCTGCCTTGCGCCGCGGCGCATGTTCTAAAAGGGTTGAGTTTATTTTCTTAATGAGTTATAGGTGTTTTTGAGAATAAACCAATTAGAGTCTCATCTCCCATTCCCTTTAAGAGTCACGCCAAGAGCGCATTCGCTATTTACAGGACGCAAAGTAAGTCTAAGTGGAAAAAATGAGCATTTCACAAGCAAACAGTTAACAGTTTTTTAACAGAAAACTGTTAAACAGAGCATCTACTGCGTGAGAATAAGTGATAATGGAACTACTTTCACATTCGCTCTTGGATAGGGAAACCTTTACGCACAGACATCAATTAGTCCATAAATAAATAATTTTGTTTGTTAAGCGCAAATATTCGTTTCAAAACTATTTCTAAATTCAGTTCTAATTTCCAGCAAACGAATAAATAAATAATAATAACAAAATGTGCTCAAAAACTTGAGTTATATCCTAAAACACATGCTGTGCCCCATATGGTCTAAAACCTGACAGGTGGGCAAATCTAAGCTTGTTTTTAATAAAACAAATATAAATATGGATATAATAAATAATACTGCTAATAATAATAACATTATACAAAAGCAAATTGTTATGAATGAACTGAAAACGCTTCCTGAGATGAAGAAGACATAAAAGCAGTGATTTTTCATATTTATGTAGGCTAGAAAATAATGTTTTGTATATTTTAATCCTTTATATTTATATTCTATATCTATTCTTATTATATCCTATATATATCCTTAATATTTACATTTTTTTATATGTAAAGATAATTGCCTATTGCTCTCTTGTGCGTATTAAGCAGTGCGTAAGCGAGGCGCAACTCTGCGCCAGAGTTTAGACCGGGTTAGTTTTGGTCTAATGAAAAATCTATTTTAGTTTCTCATAATAGCAACGCGCCAGCGGTCCGCCTCAGAATGCCTCGCTTTTTAGACCAGAACGCCTATGGGCGCAAAAATGAGCACTAATGCATTTGCTATTTAAACAATGTAGCGCAACGCCGCAAAACCACTCTTGCGCCAAGCTGAAACTACCAAAATACTATTGCGCCGCGCCTTGCGTCACACTGCGCCGGGTGTATGATAGGTCCCTTTGCGTTTATATTGTCTGCAATAAAATGCAAGTCAAAGTAAATTTGAAAATCACTACTTTCTTTTTTATTTGCATTTTCCATATTGTCACAACTTTTTGTGCACAATTAGCGAATAAAGCAGATTCTGATTCTAAATTAAGAGGTAACAGTTCATAGGTGACTGCTGTACAAAACGAAAACACCTTCATAAATGTCCCAGGCCTAGCCTCACTACTTCTTCACG
This sequence comes from Danio rerio, assembly GCF_052040795.2. Taxonomy (NCBI): domain Eukaryota; kingdom Metazoa; phylum Chordata; class Actinopteri; order Cypriniformes; family Danionidae; genus Danio; species Danio rerio. The sequence goes on along the minus strand of NC_141025.1, from coordinate 39,609,196 downwards.
GTCATCACTCCTCTGTGGGATTTAAGACTCAGTGCAGCACATAGGCTTTACTCAATACTTCTTGAGTCACCGATCATACTTTGATTCCCGGAGTCTTGGCGTTGTCCACCCTCACTGACCTGATGTTCGCTTGAGACTGCTATCAGCCCTATCCCACTAATCACACACCCATTACTAAATGCAAAGTTACAGAGAATTGTGCTTGTGATATATTTTCATATTAAAGTGTGTGTATTGTGCTCTCAGATGGACTTCTTGGCGATCAGTCCATTGTCATTCATCAGAGACCTTGGACCCAAAGGCCTGTAAGTATTATGACTTCAGTACTTTTCCACTGTTGCCAGAATGTAGTTCTGATATCTTTCCCCCCCAACAGTGAAGGTTATATTCTGAAACGGTCGGGGGGTCACCGCATCCAAGGGCTCAACTGTATCGGACACCATCAGTTCTGCTTTCGCTGGTCTCGCCGCTGGCTTGTGGTGAAGGATTCGTTCCTCTTGTACATGTCCAGGTGAGTTTCACCTCCATACCGATACACCCACTTCTTGGGTGTTATCTGTAACTTCAATTTGCTTCATCCCTTTTTTTTATTGTCTCATGCTAAAACATGCCTCTCAGTTCGATCTGTGAATAGATAAGAAACACACATCAGCCACTTGCTGTTTCGGTTTCTTTTTAATTCACCTTTTATTTTTGGTTTTATTGTCTGTTTTTCAGAACATTCTGCTGTCATGTCAATTCACAGATCAGTACATCTAACATGTTTCATTTATACATTAGTGTTAAATACTGTACAATGCAATATGGAATGGATTGTCTGTCTTTCTCTCAAAAAAAAAAAAAAAAAAAAATAATCGATCTTCTCAGCCTAGAGCTTAGTTGAGGCTTCAAAATCACAGGAGGTCAAAGAAAAGTTAAAGCTGCAGTTAAAGGTAATCCAGGAGATAGTTCCTGGACTAGAAACCAGCCAAACAGGTTCTCTGCTTTTACTGTTTCGGTGTAGAGGTCATGATTGTTTGGTAGGGGTGTGCGATGTTGACAGAAATATCTTGATAATCTTTTACATTAAAGCATAAGATAAGAAAATGCTTTTGTCATAACAAGATGTGTTTTTGTTTGTAAAAAGTGATATACACACCTGTCAGATCCTACTGTACACTGAGACACACCCCTGGTGTCATTTCATTTCTCAGTAACACTTTCGCTACTTTTACACTGCAGGCAAATGTGGCCCAAATGCATTCGTGGCCAAAACTCACTTTTTGATTTTCAAATGTGACTCAGATCTGTTTTTGTCATGACTCGGGAATCTGGTCTTTTCAATTCCGATCTGTGCCACTTTTATCTGCAGTAATAAATCCAATACAGATCTGGGGTCTAATTTGCATAACATTTGCCTAGAAAATATCTATAACAAACATACAAATACATTTAAATTGTATTTATTTATGATTATGGCTAATATGAGGATTTAAAGTGGTTCAATTAAGTTAATGTTTAAATTAAATAGGTTTACGTAGAGTTTAATTACTGCTGTGCACATTCTCTTGTCAAGTTTGTTTTTTATAGATCAAAACATTCGCATATATCATACACGTATACATCATTTGTGTGCATGACCTCAGATGTTTTGCAATGCGACCGCAATGTGAACGGTCATGTCCAAATTCATGCAACTTTTATGAATATTTCGTTTGATATGTCATCAACTTTCTTCGCTGACATGTACTACAAACATCCCCTTTTTTCTCAGCAGCTGCTCATTAACTCTTGATAAGTTCACTGCACTTGTGTGCTCTGTCCAGCCATGCTTGTCATAGATCATGACTTATCAGTGTTTTCAATCACATAACACTTATTTTAGGCTTCAGACATTTAAACACACATTAGAAGGATCCAATCAACCTCACAGTACGTAGTTAATAGAAATTACACCTGCTGTCTGTGGAAGTGGCTAAAATAATAATTTTAAACAATGTGCTCCATTCACATCTTACAGTATACACATTGTGTACATAATTAGAAAGTTTACGCTGTGTGTAGTTTTGCACATGTTGGTCAGTTAAGGACCATGATTCTTTTACACTGGAAATCTGATATTGACTGCATTTAAAACAACAATCTGAAAGGCTATACTAATAAATATCAGCTCTGAGAAAGAAAAAAAATCTTGTTTGAGCACTAAGACTTGCAGTTTGAGCATAGCCTAAGTTTTTAGAAGATCGTAACCAAGTGCAGATGGAAGTGTGCATTTTTAATACAGTTCAATATGAATGTAATACAGGTCAACAAGGATCATTTAACCTCCACTGAATGCTTCTGTCAGCGTTCAAACAGGATTTTAAAAAATTTGTCAGGAAGGGAAAATGACTCATCATTCATTGTTCCTTTTAAGGCCTGAGCCAGTTTATGTTAGTTGCAGTAACTATGCATAACACATATATGACAAACAGGCAAAGCAGTTCTGGAAAACAGACTGGTTTCCTTGAAAGCAGAGGCAAATGTTTGCCCTGCCCTGAATTATGTGCTAGTAAAAAGCCAGGAGGCTAAATATGTAACCTTACAGTAAATGAATAAATCAAAGGCAACAAATAGTGAAATATACAACAACCTGAGTGGCTTCCTGAATGTTTAGTGAGGGAAGTTTCAGTCGTGCATAGTTTACATTGTTTAGATTTCTTCATAAAGAACAATCTCAGGTGTTGTTTTAGTGGCTAAACTGACTCATCTAGGCGTGGACCTCCTGTTCCATCTACAGTACACATCTGACATATGTATCATATGCAACCTTCTTCCTTTTTTCAATGGTCTTTCATTATTTTACACCTTCATCTCTTATATTCACTGCCATTCAGTACCATTGAGGTTGATGAACAGAAATATTATGATATCTTATTATTGCACCTTGAAAGAACATTTTTATTTGAGTATATTGTGATTTAAAAAGAATATCACAACTTTAAAAATCTGTATTTAATCAAAGAAACATGACGAAACCTTTGGTAATCAATCAATGTAAAGAGTATTTAAAAAAGACTTTTGTTCAGTAGAAAACAAGTTCTTAGATGTTCAGTATGACCCCCTCCAGACACTCGAGCGACATCAACTTGAAAGTTGTGTGTGTTTTTTTTTTTTTTAATCACCCTGTATATTCTATATATTAATAGAATATGTAATGTATTCTAAAACTGTAATTTTTTCTTTGATGCCAAAGCTACATTTTATAAATGGATACAAGCAGCCATGACATGACTCATTAGATAATAATCCTTATCTTAATTAGATAAGAAAGGCTTAAGAATCCTTTTGGATAACTTTCAGTGCTGAAACATTTTTTGAGATATTATATTAAAATTATTATATTAAAATGATTTGGTAACACTTTACAATAACAGTACATGAATAATGATGTAATAATGTGTAAACTAAACATTACTTTATTTTGAACTAATGATGAGTTAATGCATGAACTAATCATTAATTAACTTTAACTCCAACATAATTCGCAAGAGTTCATGTGTAAATAATGGCTAACTTAATACTTGTTTTTTGATAGTAAGGTAGAAGTTGGTTTGAGGTTTTGGGTAGGATTACTGTGCGTTCGCACTGAAGGCGTTGAGAGCGTCAAAATTCGCTACATTGATCTCATATCTAATGAGGCCGTTGCAGCATATCATATGAGTTACATTCCCGCATAAAACATGCTTTCTAGCATGAAAATGTTGCACACTTTTTATCAAACTTAACTAACAATGGAAGATCAAGTTGCATGTGGTGTAACTTTGCTCCACTTAATTATCCAATGTGTCCATATGTCTGAAATATTCTGAAGCAGCAATACTTTTTTAAAGAAAAAAAATAATAATAATATGTAAAAAAAAAAAAAAATATATATATATATATATATATATATATATATATATATATATATATATATATATAAACATTAATGCACATCAGTAACTCACCAGTAAATTTTTTTAACGTATGTCCCTGTAAGAAAACATTGTAAATAATTAAAAATCCGGTGACAGCAATAATCAAACCCTTGGGAACAATTGTGGTCGGAACCAAAGTTCAAAGTGACTGTGTTCTTTGGAGTCCTCTCAAGCGATGAACTACATTCTAATTGCTTGCTGCCGAACCACCGCAAAACTCGTTACCATAAAGTTGACTTGAGCTGCGTCCCAAATGGCACACTTTACACCATGCACTTACACACTCAACAGCATAGTATAAGTATGTAGTGTCTTCCCAAATGGAACACTAATGGTTATTTTACTAAGCAAAAATTCAAACCGTTTGATTACAGAAATAAATGACCAAACCATCAAATAATACCTGCCATGATTATAACTGCATTCACCATCGGGAGGCGGTATAATCACTGTCATAGGAGAATACTGCTTTTACAATCCAAAATAAATAAAGTAATCCAACATGTGCGCCCAATAGCTCTGCCCCTTTAGTACGAACGCACTACTTACACTATTTATGCTACTAAATGCATTGAATAGTGCATAAATACAACTCTCCTCGATACCACCCATTGAAAACGAATGACTTTTGCTACTTTGACTCTCTTGCCTCTTTCGTTGTGAATGTACAGTTAGGGATGCAGAATAAGATCATATTTTTATAACTACTAATAAACAGTTAATATATTAATAATAGGCAGATAATAAGCCAGTATTTAATATTGTGAATTGTGACCTAAACTAAAGTGTTACCCATGTTGTTAATAAATGTATAAGTGTCAGCTAAATGTAACCAACATGAACTCGTGAGCTGTTAATGTATATTTCTATCATGACTTTACTTGGAGGGGCACATCATCAACTCATCCTTAACTACTCATCAACTCCTGTGTTTAAACTGTTCCTATTGATGTTAACAGACCACTTTTCTATTGTTATTCAGTGTAAACGCACTAGATGGACATGCATAAAAAGTTCATGAATAGTTAATAATGGGTTAATGATGATGTGCCCCGCCAAGTAAAGTCATGACATAATCATACATTATCAGCTCTAGAGTTCATGATGGTTAAATTATGCATAAACTAAAGTTGTAATTAATACATTAAATAACAAACAACCATGTACTGACAAGTAATTAAGGTAGCCATTGTTAATTAATGTACAGTATTAACTAACACTTAAGTTTAAGGTTAATGTAACACTCATGAGCTGTTAATGTATAATTCTGTCATGATGACTTTACTTGGAGGGGCACATCATCATTAACTAACAAGTAATTAAGGTAGCCGGTGTTCACTTATGAATTCTTGTGACTCATGTTGTAGTTAACATTAGTTCATGATTAGCGCATGCCTTAACTCATCATTACTTCATAATAAAGTACTGTTTAGTTTAAATGTTAACACATCATTATTTATGTTCTGTTATTGTAAAGGGTTACCAAATAATTAAATAGGCACTTGATTATAAATCATTTTAACATTCTTTTACACAAACTATTAGTTTCTCTTAAACACTGACTTTAAATATAACTGTAGATCTTTGTATTGTTTTTGAAATCATGTTTATGCTTTGTATTTGATGTGGAAATGATGGTTGATTCAGCTCTGAATTGTCTCAGCATTGATGTTGTTTATTGCAGCACTCCTATTTAATGTGCATTAATATTTAATCATTCATTTGTTAATGGGTTTTCTATTATTGTTGTTGTTTTCTGTCACTGTTGTGTACGTGCAGAGATCCTGGCATTGTGTCGTTTGTTCTGCTGTTTGACCCCGAGCTGAAGGTGCTGGTTGGACGTGTTTACACTGATATCCAACATGGCGTTTGCATCGAGAATTTCGGCAGGTAAAATAGTTTATTCTCATGACCGGTGTCAGGAAGTCTTCCTCTTCCAGATAGAGATCTGATTTTAGAAAGGCATGTGAAGAAATGGCTGGTATTTGTGTGTGTTTTTAGGAAGCTGGTGATCAAGTGCAGCAGTTACAGGCAGGCTCAGTGGTGGAGTCATGAGATTCGCAGTCTCTCTGAGCGCTGTGATTTCTATAAGCTGCATCGATTTGAAGGCTTTGCCCCACCCAGACCGGACACCCTCACAAAGTGGTCTGTGCATTTGCATAATGCTTCATTTTAGAGAATATTGATTTATGGGCTAGTTTATGCAATGAAGTTGGTACTGAGTAAATGACTGTTGATTGACAGGTATGTTAATGGCCATGGCTATTTCTCAGACCTGGCTGATGCACTGGAACAGGCCAAGGAGGAGATCTTCATCACTGATTGGTGGTTAGTTTAAACCCACACACATACACACAAACACAAACCTACAACAGTACATGACCTGAATGTGTCAAATCAATTAACAGAATCAATGATGCATTCTTAAAAATGAGTTAAATCCTGCAATAAAATGTTGGGGTATTAGATCTAATCCAAATCACATACTGCCAGTGTAAGTGCAATACTGGATTCAATGAAAAAAATATATTTTACAATGACTGTCTGTAGAACTATCGTGGCTTAATGGGAAAAAGAACTGGTAATTTTTTTTTTTTTTTTCCATATTTCATATAATAACAGACAAGTAAAGCTGCTGATCATGTACTTCTGTTTAAAACATTGATATCAGTTTAAACTTTGAATAAAAGCGTCTGCTAAATGACTAAATGTAAATGTAAAGGAATAATATTTTTATTAGGCAAGTACAAATTAAATGATGGTTCACTGAAAAATAGATATTCTCACTCTCCACTTGTTTACATTTGTTGCAAACTTTTTACAGTTTGTTATGCTGTTGAACACAGAACAGAACAGAAGATGGTTTGTAGAATTGAAAACCAGTAGACTTTGACTTTCATTGTATTTTTTCCTACTATGGACTGCAGTCGACACTCATCGGCCACTTTATTAGGTACTTCTTACTAGTACCTGGTTTGATCACCTTTTACCTTCAGAAATGCCTTATTACTTTATGGCACAGTTTCAACAAGGTACTGGAAATCTTCCTCAGAGATTTTGGTCCATATTGACATTGTAGCATTACGCAGTTGCTGCACATTTGCTGGCTGTACATCCATGATGCGAATCTCCCGTTCCACCACATCTTAAATAATTGAAAATCACTAGACATTGACTTCCATTGTATTTTTTCCTACTATGGATTTCAGTTTCCAACATTCTAAAATTGTTCAGCTGAAATAGGAACCAATGATTCTCCAGGACCAAAGTTTCCTATCTCTGACCTAGCCTGTGCGTTTGGAGGACTGTAATGTTTAATATTGGTTTAAACTGTCCTTATGTCTGTGGTCTCTAAGTATTTAAAATCACTTAAGGTTTAAAAATTGTGTAATGAATGCCAAGTCTAATATGTTGGTCAAAAAGACGTTTTTTTTTTTTTTTTTTTGTCTACTGGGAAAGTAGACATTCAGATTCTAGGAATATCTGAGATGGTTAAGTTTAGTTAAGTACTTGTAAATTGGTATGAGTGAAAGTGTTGTGAAGTTGTTTTTCTCTCTGCAGGCTCAGTCCAGAGGTTTTCCTCAAACGACCGGCAACTGGAACATACTGGCGCTTGGACAAGATTCTCAAACGCAAAGCAGTATGTGAGAGAACCTTTTTAGATTTATATTCATTGCCCTAATATGTAAAGGGATAGTTCAAGCAGAAATGAAAATTCTGTTAGGCTGCGTTTACACTGCATCATTCAAGTGACCCAATTCCGATTAAATTTTTTTCCATGTGGCACAGATCATCAGGAAAAAAGTCACATGGATTCCGATTTACTCAAATCAGATTCAGGCCTTGTTCATATGTGGAAATGTATTCCATATGAATGGGATCTGTGCCCTTGTGTCTGCAGTGTAAGCAGGTAGATCAGATTTTCACCTGCCAATGCTAGTCGTGCATCATTAAAAACCGTAGTGAATGACGTCACTCTGCCACTTTCATTTCAGAACAGACTTCAGCAGAGTCCCAAACCTTACATTTCATATACCAGAACAAAAAAAAAGCATTTATATTGTCATATAGTACATGTATTCAAGCATGTTAGCAAGCGGGGGAGTAGAAAGCACAACATCCGCTACGAAGACAATATATTGCTTGCATCACGTGCATAAATCGCACCATGGACAATAAATTAAGATGCCTACTTGTTTAAAAAAAGCCTAGAATAAAAGAAGATGGCCAAATAAGAACTTTTCTGTCACAAACTATAGTAAAACAGCTTGTCAAAAAGAAATTAAAAATGAAATCGTTTGAACAGATTAAATACAGGAATGGAGAAAAGGGCGCTCTTTTATTATCAGCTGTCAGTCAGCTCTTTTTTTTTCCTGGTCATTGTGTCTTGCCATTGTGTGCAGTGTAAGTGCAGACAATCGGATATAAGTCACTTTTAAAAGATGATGTAAAAAAAAAAAATCAGATACATTCACAAAATCAAAATTGACCATCAAGATCTGCAGTGTAAATGCAGCCTTTTTCATCCTCCAAACCAGAAAGAATTTTCTTTGTTCTGTTGAAGAGATTTTAAAGAATGTTGGAAACGGGTAGCCATTGACTTCAGAGTCTTTTTTATTTGTTTCATTTTTGCTATCAGTTTCCAACATTCCTCAAAGTCTCTACTTTTGAATTCCACAAAAAAAGAAAGAAATCAAGGTTTGCAACCACCCGAGGGTCAGTAAGTTGAGATTGAATTGAAAATGCAATGAAAATTGAATGAAAATCAATTCTATTAATAATTATTCATATTTTGAAAGATGTTAGGAAGCAAACCGTTTAATAGCTCCCATGAGCTCTCTAGTTGATTGTTTTTAACCAGACAAAACATTACATCTGTAAAAGTATGCACATTTTAAAATATGTTGATTGTTATTAATTTACCATGACCGTGTGTGTTTAGGAACAGGGAGTAAAGGTGTGTGTGCTGTTGTATAAGGAGGTTGAACTGGCTTTGGGCATCAACAGTGGATACAGCAAAAGAAAACTGATGAGCCTGCATCCCAATATCAAGGTTCATACAGCATAATTCTATCACATCATAACAGCTGTGATTTTTTTTTTTTCCCCCAGGCCAGCTTTTAGATGACTCAATCTCAATTCATTTCTTTTCCTTTAGGTGATGCGTCACCCTGATCATGTGGCCTCAGTTGTGGTCCTCTGGGCCCATCACGAAAAAATGGTCGCCATCGACCAATCGGTGGCCTTCGTGGGTGGGTTGGACCTTGCATTTGGGAGGTGGGATGACAGCGATTATAGGCTGAGCGATCTGGATTCCCCAAAACCAGCCAGTCCTCCAGAGGCAGCGTCAGAGGTACAGCTGTGACAAGTAGCTGTTGTCCTCAAGTAACCTGTTGGTGCCATACTATTCCAGTTCCAATTTATTTTCTCTCTTCTAGCTTCCCACTCCCTCTTTGTCTCAGGGTGACACTGTGGACGGCTCTGCAGTTCCTCTGACACAGCCTGCGTCAGAGTGTGAGGATGAAGTAGATCTGAGCTGTAATGCCCTCTTGTGGCTGGGAAAAGATTACAGCAACTTTATCAAGAGGGACTGGACACAGCTGGATCAGCCTTTCCAAGGTACACAGTCCACTCCAAAACAAAACAATTGTAAATACTTCAATACTTTTATGTATTAAATGTTCCTTTAAAGTTTATAGCAGCACATACAGTAACTAATATTGCCATCTTAAAATGTATTAAATCTCAAAAGCTAAATTTTAGGCCTTAAAAAGTTTTAAATCTACTGACATATTGTGTTGTAGGTGTTAAATCTTTTTTATCAGGTCTTAATTTTCCTTTGTTTATATATACCATTCTGGCCATTAACACCTTTACAATCACCAACAATCCCAATGTTAAAAAATCTTTTAACTTTTTATTTAAAAAGAGCATTTTATTACCCTCCTTACAGTAATATTTGTTTAAAAATACTTTATTTATTTACTGCTGAGCATACTGACCTGACATGATGTTTTTTTTTATTATTAAAGTACTATTGTATTATTAAATCTATTAAAATTATAATCATTTTTAGATAAGGCATGTGAAAATCTTTTCAACTGGGATATTCAGAAAAAAATCCTTAGCATTTAGCCCTGTATCTAAAATGTCTCAAAACGTCTAAAATGTCATTCCTAATGTCTTAAAAATGTCTTTAAAAGTCTTAAATTTGACTTGGTGAAACTGGCAGAAACCCTGGAGATTCATTCATTCAACGGAATGAACCGCCAACTTATCCAGCATATGTTTTTACTCAGTGGATGCCCTTCCAGCTGCAACCCATCTCTGGGAAACATCCATACACACTCATTCGCACTCATACACTACGCACAAATTGGCCTACCCAATTTACCTGCACCGCATGTCTTTGGACTGTGGGAGAAACCCAAGCACCCGGAGGAAACCAACGCGAACGCAAGGAGAACATGCAAACTCCACACAGAAATGCCAACTAGCCCAGCCGAGGCTCGAACCTTTAAGGATGGCTCTAGCCAGGCTCTAGCATTTAAGGAAGCTCATTTCGGCTAATTTTGCTAACCAACAACTGCCGCTCGTTAACCAAATATTAACCGTTAACTGGTCAGATTAATATTTAATTAATATTTAATAAAAAAAAATTTTGACGTGTCTATTTTGTGACACAATAAATATTATTTTAAAATACTGATTTATTTTAACATGCAAACATATTAACAACAGAACACCTTCAAGCACCTGCAGTGTTTCCAACACCACAGAAATTAGGAATAAACTAAATACAAAGAGTAAAATAATTAGTCCTGACCTAGATATATTTCACTTAAATTACAAACTTAGATTAAAAAAGTGAAAACACTGACTGAATCATTTTTAAGAACCAGCATGATGGTTTTTCCCATGATGTTTAAAAAAAATAAATAAATAAATTTGTAGGCTACCTCAAATCTATCGCTCTACAGAAAATATGCATTTAATTAATGCTCAACTGTTAATATATCACGAACCTCTGTCAACATTTTTAATAGAAGTCATTATTTTAAAGATTATGTCTTGAGCATCTGGATTCATCTTAGAGCTTGTGTGCTTTTATTTTCTCCCTCACTCGTGGTTCATGTGCATGTGATAATAGACAATGACAAAGCTCATATGTTGGCTTTTTGTAAAGTATAGGCTACTAAAGCACATAACAATTTTGTTTCAATTTGGTGTTGAGTTATCAATATGCATGAAGTTAGTGCATGCATGCTATGAAGGCTGTTTTAACAATTGATATTTTATAAGAACTATTAATAACTGTAATTTTCCAAATGGAAAAAAGGTTGGTTTGTTGGTTGGAGACTAAATCATCACAACTGTAGCCTATTTGTTGTGTTCATGAGAGGTGCCGGAGCTCACTCTGATGAGAGAAAATCCCAACACTCCAACTTATGGCCGGGTTGTTTCCAAAGCAGCGCACATTTTAGAAAGTTTTGTTTTGTGCTTCTTTCTCCAATTGTGCAAATGAACAGAAGTGTTTATGAGGCAGATCCAGGACCGAGGCAATCAGCATCAGTGCTGGTTTGGCATCAACTCGTCTGTGTCAAACTGTGACCAGCAATATCCTTCTTTCATCTTGCTAAATATATCTGTTGTGTTTGCACCTGTTAGCATCCCGTGAGTTAACAAATACGTGTTGCACAATTATGCAACTAATCAAAAAATATACAGTTAAATTCAAAATTATTAAACCCACTCACCCCCTGATTTTTTTTGTTAATATTTCCCAAATTATGTTTAACAGAGCAAGGAAATTTTCACAGTATACCTAATAATATATTTGTTTCTGCAGAAAGTCTTATTTATTTGATTTTGGCTAGCATAAGAGCATAAAAGTTTTTTTTTTTACTATTTTAAGGTTAAATTTATTACCCCTTTAAGCTATATATTATTTTTCAATAGTCTAAAGAAAAAAACATCATTATACAATAACTTGCCTAATTACCCTAACCTGCCTAGTTAACTTAATTAACCTAGTTAAGCCTTTAAATGTCACTTTAAGCTGTATAGAAGTGGCTTGAAAAACATCTAGTCAAATAATATGTGCTGTCATCATAGCAACGATAAATTAGTTATTAGTAGGGCCAGACTGAATCTGCGGACATTTTTTGTTATTTCTGTTGCAATTTTGGTAAAAATCTGTGGATTTCTGCAGAATTATTTTGGGAGTATCATGACTAAAACCTTAATATGTGAAATAAAAAAAATATTATCTTCTTAACTTGTATTTTTTTGTAAACAAAGAAAGTCTTTCATATAATATATCTACTAAAAGACAGAAAATATTACTTTACAAACTGTATTGTACATAGATCGAATGAACATTTTCATATTAGTCAATAATATTACTGAAATTAATTTAAAAACTGAATAAATATAGATTTACACACATTTACTCAAGTAAATAAACAGATTTAATGATGGGCTAAAAATCTGCAGAAAATCTGCCAAATTCTGCACCCACATTCCATGTGGGCCTAGTTATTAGAAATGAGTTCTTAAAACTATTATGTTTAGAAAAGTGTTAAAAAAATCTGCTCTCCGTTAAACAGAAATTGGGGAAAAAAACAACAAACAATAATAATTCAGGAGGGCTAATAATTCTGACTTCAACTGTAGAGATAAATACATTTTTAATCGTTTAACTGATGCCATTAAACGGTTAAAAATGCACCCTTACGGTTAACAGTGAATTGGTTATTATGAGCATCCCTACTTGCAATGTTTATAGAAACATATGTCAATTAAGTTTTAGCTTTGCCCAAGTCATTTGACTAATAATATACTAACAGAATAATTAGGTGAAATGTTGTTGTTTAAATATTTGTATTGTATTATATTATTTTAGATTGTATTATATTATATTATAATTACATTTTATATATATAATATTAAATTTGAAACTTATTATCATAGGCTGATTATTGTTTATTTTTTCAGGATTCTTTGGTATATAAAAAGTTAGATGTTAAAAAGAAGAGCTATTAGTTATTATTACTTAGTTGCAGGAATAAATAGTTTGGTTTTAACAAGAACAAATGTTGGGAAATATTCAATGTGGCTTTAAAAGTAATGTAGCTTTTGCTTTTGTCTCTTAGACAATGTTGACAGAACTCAGGTGCCACGCATCCCCTGGCGAGACCTGGGTGCAGCGCATCATGGAAAAGCAGCCAGAGATCTGGCACGACATTTCATCCAGCGCTGGAACTTCACTAAGGTTGGAAATTTTAAAAAATAATAACTTTTTTCTTTTTTTTTTTTTTCACACTACAAACTTTTACCAGTTTTTTTACATATTGCCTATTTTCTGTGTCAATTAAAAGATTTTTAAGAACAAGTATAAGGATGATTTCTACCCATATCTCCTGCCAAAATCTCACTGCACATCAGACACACTGCCATTCAGCATCCCCGGTGCAACAAAAGCCTCTGTACAGGTACACACGTGTCCCCATTCTTTCATTCCCTTTCCCCGAAATGTCATTAATCTTGTCCGTCATCTATTTGTTTTTTCTTTTATTCCAGGTTCTTCGTTCAGTTGATCGCTGGTCTGCTGGCACATGTGAACACTCAATCCTCAATGCTTATGTGCATGTTATTGAGAACAGCCAGCATTACATTTATCTAGAGGTAACAGTCGCCCTGTGACCTTACAGAAAGCATTTACTTCTGACTCATAAGACTCAGCACACACACAGCTGAACAGACACTGCGCTTTGTTCACACACAGAGTCTCAGTGTTGTGGAGTTGTTTGCAGTGTTTTCTTCCACTAGGATCATGTGATTGCACTGCATTCAGCTGGCAGCACACAATAGCTCTCTGCTTTGGCCTCATGCTCAGACACAGGGTCCTAATGCAAGTCAGCTAAGCCTGAGAGAACATAACACGTGCTTCAGGAGGAAATGTTTATGTCCATGCAGAAATAAGGATAACACACCGAATGCTAAATCTTCACATTTGAGGATTTAAAAAAATACAGTGTTGAAAAGTACTAGTGTTAACCCCAATTTATACTTCTGCATTGAGTGCACGTGATAGGTCTGGCATAGATTTTGAACATTCACATACTCTTCGACATACCCTGACTTTTTAAGATGTTTTATGAGAATGTGCAACTATTTTAAAATAATACATATTTTCCTAAGAATAAAATTTAATTTGTCTGATTGTAATCACGGTTTTATAAATATACAGTCTGCTCCAGATATATGTCTACTAGATCAAATGTGAATAATAAATTTTTTAAATGATTTTCAGACAATCATATTCATACATTACCTGATGCCCATCTTTTAGCAAATGTGAAACATATTAAGCAAACTCTTCTGTGTGATTTCTGTTTTTCAGAATCAGTTCTTCATCAGCTGCGCTGAAGAGAAGAATGTCCAAAACACCATCGGAGATGCCATTGTCAAGCGGATCCTGCGAGCTCACAGGTCTGTTTCTGCTGGAAAAAAAGGATGCAGTTCAGTCAAATAAAATAAAAGTAAAATAATAATAATACTACAATAATAAAGTTCAGTGCCAGGTGACAGTATTTCTGTTGTTCTAGCGAGGGGAAGAAGTTCAGGGTGTTCGTTGTCATTCCTCTGCTGCCCGGCTTTGAGGGAGACATCAGTCAGGGTGGAGGAAATGCCATTCAAGCAATACTGCACTTCACCTACAGGTACAGAGCACACACACACGTTTTTTTAGAATACCGCATAAACTGTATAATCTGTCTTTTTACCTCAACCCTACCTCTAAACCCAACCCTCTTAGAATAAACAAACCCTGTTTATTATATTTTTTAAACTTTCGATTTATGAGGAATAGTGGTGTCAAACGATTAATCACAAACCTAAAATAAATGTTTGATTTTATATAGTGTGTGTAGTCACTGTGTATACATATTGTGTATATATATCTAAATAAAAATATATGAAATACAAATAAATGCAAACCAAACTAAATATACAGTTGAAGTCAGAATTATTAGCCCCCCTGTTTATTTTTTTCCCTAATTTCTGTTTAACGGAGAGAAGATTTTTTTTCATCATCATTTAGGAAATGTTTTAAAAAGAAAAAAAATTCAAAGGTGGCTAATAGTTCTGACTTCAACTGTCAGAATTGCCCCCCTGCTTATTTTTTGTCTGCCAATTTCTGTTTAACGGAGTTCTTTTATTTTCTACTTATTTCTAAACATAATAGTTTTAATAACTCATTGCTAATAACTGATTTATTTTATCTTTGTCATGATGACTGTAAATAATATTTGACTAGATGTTTTTCAACACTTCTATACAGCTTAAAGTGACATTTAAATGCTTAACTAGGTTAATTAGGTTAACTAGGCAGGTTAGGGTAATTAGGCAAGTTATTGTTGAGTGATGGTTTGTTCTGTAGACTATCGAAAAATAATATCTAGCTGAAAGGGGCTAGTAATTTTGACCTTAAAATGATCTTTAAAAAATTAAAAACTGCTTTTAATCTAGCCAAAATAAAACAAATAAGACTTTCTTGAGAAGAAAATTTCCTTGCTCTGTCAAACATCAGTTGGGAAATAAAAATAATAATAATAATTCAAAGGGGGGGCTAATAATTCTGACTTTATGTACTGATATGTATACATATTTATTTAAATGTATCCTTATTATATATAGATAGTTAATTTATAAATATAAATAATTGTATAATATTTACATGTGTGTATTGTCAGACCCCTGCTAAAAAAGGATTCTTAATTTAAATGCTAACTAATTACAAAAATTAAGTTATCTTATAAAACATCCAATTCTAAACCATCGAATCAAATCATATTGATCTCAGTTTGCAGTGTGTTTTGCGTGACTTCTAGACGTTGCATATGCTCGAGTGATTTACTTGTGAAGTCAATGCAAAGATGTGATTAGACGTCCTGCTTCCTTGCTATTGATGAGTTTTACAGCAATCCGTGTTTTAGGTGTATTACGGTAGGGGAAGCCCTAACACTTGTCCTTAGTGAGGTACATGATGTCCGATGCTCCAGGGAGTGAAATCTAAGAAAAAGTAAGATTGTGGGTAAAAATATGTTATACAATTTTCCTTTGGCTTAACCTCTACCGTTTTGGATCTCTTTTAGACCTTGTGTTGACAAGAGACCACAATAAAGAAGCTTTATTTTTATGATTTGTGTTACACTATGAAGACTGCACATCTAACATAGTGCATAATATGGCAAACAAGATCTCAAAAATCAAAAAAATAAACAAATAAATCAGGAAAAACTAGGGGGTCTGTATTGTGTGTTTGTGTATATATGATTAATCTTTTGACAGCACTAATGGGGACATATAAAAAGTTCATGTTGATATTATAATACCCAGCTAATACCCAGTTCATTATTCAAACCTGCCCCTCCTTACACACACAGCTGACAAATCTTGTTTAAGACACACACTTTTTCTACCCACAATTCTCGATCATGTCTTGGTAACAAAACTTTTCTGTACGCAGAACGATTAATCGAGGAGAACACTCCATTCTTTCAAGATTAAAGGAACAAAGTAAGTATCTGAGAGAAGCATATTTAGCTGTCTGTAATTCTGCCACTCTGGTGCATTGTTTATATTTTAGCATCCTTTCTTGTTCTCCATCTGTTCCTTTCCTTCTGTCTGTTTATATAAGTGATTTTAAATGATTGAGTTTATTCATTGTTGTTTTTTTCAGCCATGCATTATAGCATTCAGGCCATTAACCAATCTCACAGATGGTTTGGCATTTGTTGTTGTAATGATTGTGTCGTCTTCTCATCAGTGCAGGACAAATGGACGCAGTATTTCTCTCTGTGTGGTTTGCGGACACACTCTCAGCTCGGCTCGTCTCCTGTTACAGAGCTCATCTATGTGCATAGCAAAGCCCTCATCGCAGACGACCGATGCTACATCATAGGTGAGAGGCTCCGCTTCAGATTAATACAATAACACAAAACTGACTGTTTGTAAAAGGCCGATGAGGCTCTCTATATAAAGGGTCATAGGTCAGAAAGATTCTGGAAAAATAAATTCATATATTTTATACATATTTTATTATTCATATAATTTCATTTTAAGATATTTCATAAAAATGCAGGGTAGGATACAATATATAGGATGCACAAATATAAGTTTACCCATTTACTCATCCTTCACTTGTTCCAAACTTGCTATTTGAGCTTCTTTCTCCTGTTAAACACAAAAGAAGATATTCTGAAGAATGTTGGAATCCGGCAGGCGCTGAATTTCATAAAAACTAATTTCCTGCTATGATTGTTAGTGAGTGATAGTTTCTGATATTCTTTTGTGTTCAACACTTTCGGTGGTGTACATTAGAAAAAAGAAAATCTTAGTTTTGTAACCAGATGAAAATTCTTTAAAGGGCGCCGGTTTCACCCCTTTTCAAGATGTAAGATAAGACTTTGGTGTCTCCAAAATGTGTCTGTAAAGTTTCAGCTCAAAATACCCATCAGATTATTTATTATATAATGAAAAATCTGCCAATTTTGGTGTCTGAGGACAATGCTGTTTTTGTAGCCTGTGGCTTTAAATTCAAATGAGCTGCTTTTCCCCGCCCACCGCTCCAATGCGCGTGTCTGCTTCTCATGAGTTTTGTCAGATAAACAGCAGTCAGTGATATTGACAGACACAGATGAAGCTGAAATAAGGTTACTAGTCAAAAGTACCAAGTAAGTTTATTTGATGTATTTGTGGTGGAGTTTATTCAAGCCTCTCTGAAATGATGAGTCACACACAAATTCCCTTTGCAGGATACACAAACACATACACATATATATGCAGTTTACTCACACCATGCGGCCGTGGTGATTATAGCGGTTGAGAATTACATGATGATTTTAATCTCTTTATTACAAACATGCTCTGTTTTTAAAATGTTTTAAACCTATACAATTAATTATTTAGATGCAGCTGATCACAGAGAGTAGTAACATATGTTTTAATCCCAGTATCTTAGCAAAAAATGTTCAGTGGACATGTGTATACATGTTATTATAGAAATATGACATCTGTCACTCAATTCAGTGGACAGGGAAAACCACACTCCTACGTTGTGTTGCGGTGAGTCTCAAAATCACTGGGATTTTGGGTCCTATTTTAACATAAATTTTAAAATAGAGACTTCAGTTGAATTGTGTTTCAGTAACAGTTCCGACAAATCCTGACAAATGTTCCTTACTATTACTTTTTACTTTTTTTTTTTTTTTATTTTTAAGCCTTGCCAACAAAGAATGTGTGAATTATTATTATTTAATTTTTTTTGCACTGCGACAAAATATTGAAACAATTTTTGTACCTAGTGTAAAAAAGACTAATTAAAGAAATTTATTTTTAATAATATATGAAACATTTGTACAAATTTTCCCCATCCCATGTATGCCAATATCATTAGCACAGCATCATTCATTCATTCATTCATTTTTTGGCTTAGTCCCTATATTAATCTGGGATCACCACAGCAGAATGAACCACCAACTTATCCAGCATATATTTTACCACCGATACAGCATCATGATTGAACAAAATAAAAATTAAAAACCAAACTGTTAAAAAAAAGAATGTAGAATGGTAAAGTATTTGCCCCCTTGGGGTGTTTATACTCTTTGTTGACATTGGGGAATTGCCTACTCAGGATTTTTACTTTTGTGCATGGAGAAGCAAAGCTCCAAAATCTACCTGCTGGTACAATACTGGTAGTACTGATCAGAGTTCTTCAAAATGTCCTTCCTCTCCTGTTGTTATCAGGGTCAGCCAACATCAATGATAGGAGCATGCTGGGTACTCGCGACAGTGAGCTGGCAGTGCTGGTGGAGGATGAGGAAAGAATTTCTTCAGTCATGGACGGAGAGGAGTACCAGGCTGGACCGCTGGCACTAGCCTTACGAAAGGAGTGCTTCAGGTCAGTTTACTTGAGCTTAAGGCAGCAAAGTAGACACGTCACAGTGTGTTTAAAATTGTCAAGGTTTCTTTCTGTGAAGTCAGACTGGCAAAACAACATTAGTCAAGCACATATTAAAACTACATTAGAGCTTCTGTGGTCACTCATGATCAAGATTAAAATCAGGAGTATTTCAAACATGGCCTGGAAAAGTCATGCAAATATCCCCGTTTTTTGGATATGTTTTGCATGGAGGCTCTGAGAGCTGCATTTGATTCCAGCATGGAGTTTGCAGTCTGAATCCAGTTTGATGAGCTAACAAGACTGTACCAGAAAATTACAGCAAGATCCATGTCTTTCTGTTAATTAAGAATAAATACATGCAGTGTAGCCAGTGTTAACTACTGTACAAACGTTGGGGGTGATTAGTTTTGATTTGTTTTTGTTTTTGAATATAGTGAAAGCCTTAATTTTCTTCATTTATTACTGCAGTCTCAGGCTTTAAATGATGCTTCAAAAATCATTCTGATTTGCTGATTTTGTGAAGGCAGGGCTTGACATTAAAACCTGACAATGCGGATAGATTTTAGTTGTGGCGAGTGAGATAACGTCTCCCACTAGCCTTTTTGGCAGGTTGAAAATAATTTTTAAATTGCTATTGCAGGCTCATCTTTAAAGATTTTAGTTATAGTTTATGACAGTTTATCAATATGTGTGCAAATGTGATCTTAGAATCGAAAAGCAGATGAGAGGATCATGCACACGATGAGACAGGATATCCTCATTCACTAACGAGGGCTTTTACTTACTGATGATATGCATGAGGGTTTTAAAAGCTTGCATGCTCTCGTATCCTTGCTTGACCCAATTATGCTTGGAAACGCAACTAGTGCGATTGGTTCTCTTTGAAATAAACTGGAAAAAATGTGATTGATGAGATTCTTTGTAAGCAGCAGTGGTTGCCGCTTTCGCTTTAACCATTATTTGAACAGATAATTAATGGGCCTAATGTTAACCGTATGCACATGATCATCCTTTCATTATTGCACACAGAATGTTTTTTTTTCCTTCTTTCTTTTTCTTACAGTCAGTTTTGTTAATGTGGTTTAATTATCATACTTTACAATAACATTGGTGACGCGGTGGCGCAGTAGGTAGTGCTGTCACCTCATAGCAAGAAGGTCGCTGGTTCGAGCCTCGGCTGGGTCAGTTGGCGTTTCTGTTTGGAGTTTGCATGTTCTCCCTGCATTTGCGTGGGTTTCCTCTGGGTGCTCTGGTTTCTCCCTCAGTCCAAGAGACATGCGGTATCGGTGAATTGGGTAGGCTAAATTGTCTGTAGTGTAGGAGTGTGTAAGGATGTTTCCCAGAGATGGGTTGCAACTGGAAGAGCATCCAGCATTCGTGTGGATTTCCTCCGGGTGCTACGGTTTCCCCCACAAGTCAAAAGACATGCGGCACAGGTGAAATGGGCAAGCTAACTGTCCGCAGTGTATGTGTGTGAATGAGAATTTATGGGTGTTTCCCAGTAATGGGTTGCAGCTGGAAGGGCATGTGCTGCGTAAAACATATGCTGGATAAGTTGGCGGTTCATTCCGCTGTGGCGACCCCAGAATAAAGGGAGTTTATTAAAAGAATGACAAATGACTCTTATTAATGACCGCGCAAACTTTCAAGAGCATCTGTGCGGCGTGTCTCACGCCTTCAAACGCCACTACGCGTTCATTGCATCTTCTGAGGCGCAAGTAATTTATTAAATGAAGAAAAGATTGACGCAGTTTCTCCTACTGCAGCAAATGATGTTTTTACTTCGGATATTTGGCGCTAGTTTATCAGGAAGTGACGATTTTGTTCTCTATGACTCGTTGGATGGAAACGCTGCTGTATTCACACATCTCTTATGCGATATTCCAGTTTTGCGCATAAAGTTAATTCGCATTTTTGGATGGAAACATAACTAGGGGCTGGTGATCAATAGAGCTAATGTCAAGGCCTGAGTAAAGGGGTGTCAAATATGCAGCCCATAGGGCAAATTTAGGCCACAAAGGTGTCTAATCCTGCCCAAGACATTACTTAAACTATTATATGAAAAAATAAATGAAATATTGATTTTGAAAATGAAAGTGCTTTTTCTGCAATAACTTTTCCAGACAGTTTAGATTGAACAAAATAAATGAGATTGAACACTTTACTGTTTATCATCTAATACTGTAAATGTTGGTGCTTTTACATTGTAAAAACCAAACAAAAATAACTGTCAAAAACCTGTAAAGAGTCCAGAAACACTGACTGCATGACAAAGCTTGTGAATGCTGTTACAATTAACTTATAATTCAAGATGCAAAAATGTGCTTGTAAGAATTCTATTTATATTTATGTCATATGGTATTAGCCTTTCCCACAAGCAAGGGTGCCCTTTTCCTGTATGTCAGTACATCCACACATGTGAATTGTGTTTTAGGCACAATGTTATGATTTCTCCAAAGAAAATAGTTTCAAACAAAGCCACAAAGCCAGAGCAGAACATCTGTGCATCTCAGAGTAACACTGCTGAAACTGCAGTTGTGTTCCTGAATGAACAAGTCAGCGATTCAATGATTCAATCATGAAAGCAGTCAATTGTTTTGTTTCTGAATGAAGTAGCTGTTTCAAATGAATCATTTGAATGACTGATAAATAAAATATTTTGTAAAAGTTTTGACACTCCTGATTAAGTGTAACTTTTTTAAAGAAGGATTCTTTGATGATCTTAATGAGACATTCTACCAGAAACGTACATTTTCACTTATAAAAAATGTGACATGGCCTGATAAATGTAATGGCCTGACTTAAGCTTGTCATCCTCAAAAATCATACAAAACAAGCATACAATCATACAATTCAATGATTGCGTTAAATTTAATGTAAATGTGACAGGGCTGATAGATACATGGGGACAATTGTAAATGTATTTGTAATATATATTTGTAGAATTTATTTATAATTTCAGGTTTCTAATCAATTGATGTGAATAAAAACTTAAACTTGCTATTTCCTTTTTTTTTCTTTCTTCTAAATAACGTTTTTTAGCTTAACAAAACTATTACCGCTGTAGGTACAATTGGACTGAGGACAAGTACAATGAATGGTTTGTACATTTGTAAAGTGTTTTTAATAAAGAACAAAAAATCGGAGACATATTCCTTTACAGAACAACTCACAGAAATCAACCATCAGTCCTTTATAGACATTTTTGGCATTAAATACTTTTTATTCACTGTATTTGTTTTTATTTCAGGGACAGATAATGTTTTTTTCTGGTAGAATGTCCCTAATCCTTTTACTTATTACAAAAAAACCAAGTCTGTGGCGAAGCAGTGGCGCAGTAGGTAGTGCTGTTGCCTCACAACAAAAAGGTCGCTGGTTCGAGCCTTGGTTGGGTCAGTTGGGATTTCTGAGTGGAGTTTGCAGGTTCTCCCAGTGTTCCGTGTGGGTTTCCTCCGGGTGCTCTGGTTTTCCCCACAAGTCCCAAGACATGCGGTACAGGTGAATTGGGTAGGCTGAATTGTCCGTAGTGTATGTGCGTGAATAAGTGTGTATGGTTGTTTCCCAGTGATGGGTTGTTGCTGGAAGGGCATCCGCTGCGTAAAACTGGATGAGTTGGCGGTTCATTCCGCTGTGGCGACCCCAGGTTAAAAAAGGGACTAAGTCTAAAAGAAAATGATGAATGAACCAACAACTTAAACTCATCCCCAATGATTTTTGTTGAGCCACAAATGACTATCATGAGCCACTTCTTGTGAACCTTATTCTAAAATGCAGAAATGTACTTGTTTTTTATAATTGTTTTAGAACTTCCGATTCAGTTGCCTAAGGGAGAAATGAGTAGGAATAATAAATGGCAGAAAACGGTCAAACTACTTGATCTATAAACAAGTGTGTCCATGACTATACAGACAAAGCAGAATAATATAATAAGAAAATATCAGTTTGCAACATATAGCAGCGTAACAAATTGTTTTTAACAACTAAAAATAAATGCAAGTGAATGAGACCGGAAGTCTCAAGCCAAGGAGATTCAAATGGCTGCGCTCGTCCGTACGCAAAGAATAAGGTAAATAATAAATAATTTAAGACGAATCACACACTTAAAGAGTTAGTTCACCCAAAAATAAAAATTATGGTATTAATTATTTACAATCATGTTGTTCCAAATCCTTGAGACTTTGAACACAAATTAATATATTTTAGATGAAATCTGAGCGCTCCCTCATTCTCCATAGACAGCAATGGTACTGGTGGTCATTCAATGGTCATTCAAAGTCCAGAGAAAACAAAAAAACATCTTCAAAACAGGCCATATGCCTTCAGTGGTTTAATCGGAATATTATTAAGTGCACATAATGGCACATGGTCTGTTTAGAAGTTTTTTGGTACATTTCTGGACTTTGAAATCTGGAACATTGCTGTCTATAGAGGATGAGGGAGCTCTCAAATATCCAATAAAATATCTTAATTTGTGCTCAAACAAAGGTATCAGGGGATTGGAACAACATGAGGGTGATTAATTAATGACTATAATATAATTATATAATATTATAATTTAAATTTTTGAGTGAACTAACCCCTAAAGCATACAGTAGGTCTCGAACTCGATTCCTTGGAGGGCCGCAACTCAGCACAGTTTTACTCTAACCTTATAAAACAAAACTGATCCAAATAATCGAAATGTTCAAAAGAGTCATAAACACCTTCAATAGTTGGATCAGCTGTGTTTGATCAGCGTTGGAGCAAAACTGTGAAGAGCTGCAACCCTCACTGCGACCCAATCGAGTTTGAGACCGATGCCTTAACGGTTTACTGAGGTGAATCAGTATGAAGTATTGTTTAGCCTGTAAGACTCAAGTATTTATTTTAAAGTTTTGAAAGTATTTAATTGATTAAATGTGTTATGACTTGCTACAATATCTGCAAGCCGTTAATTGGACACGAATGCCAGATACAAATATTAAATAGTTTATAGCAAATAATAATAATAGACTGTTCAGTTATTGACATTTCTCTCCCTGGAATAACAGTCTTTCGTTTATCTGAACAACGTGAGAACTGCGTTAGATCTGTGTTTGTGCAGTGAAGCACCTCAGCTTCCCATTTTGTCCAGCTTCTCCCCTGTCTGTGTAGGAGTGTGTGAGTGAAAAAGAGGAGTGTGTGTGTGTGTGTGTGATTTGTGTTGGCACGCTGCGTTCCACACTGCCAGCTACCAGAACATCTCTCGGTTGCCAATGGAAACAGCGAGATGCTTCTAATGATGCGTGTCTGTAGCACCTTCTAGTGCTGGCCTTCAGATTCGTGACCTCAAGCCATTGTGTTCATGTCCGTCTCTGGGTATTCTGATTTCATTGAGTTATTTCACTCTAATCTCCTCACATAGCACTTTCCACTGTTCACATTTGTTCTTGCTTTATGAGACTTTCTACTCAGTGTACTGTCCAGAGGGAGCGACATATTAGATTGTTGAGCAGTTTTGATATTTCCTTTTGCGATGTTTGCCCTGATGTATGAAGCCAAACATTATTAAATTAACTTTTGATATAATCTGATTCAAGTTTAAAATGATATTATGATGTAGACGGAGGTTGTGTAACCTAAGGCAGTTTTCACTCAGTGCATATTAGAGATTTGATTCTAAACCTGGTGCATTTTCATCCTTTCATGTAAGCATTTATAAACATGACAAACACTTTCAGATCTATAGATTGAAACCACCATGACTTCCATGAAACATGATTTGAACTCATTTCCTTACCTGTGAATTTAGTCAGAACACTGTTGTCCATTTTGAAGTGCTTTCTTGTGGTAGTGAAGCGAACCATTAAGTAATTGTAAGAGTTTAGAAAGGGTCTAAATCTAGAGTTTTCAGTCTTTTAGATGCTAAGACCTCCAAATATGATCATACTCCTACAAGGGAATTATTACATGAATACCTTTCTAAAGTTTTATTGGATGAAGACCAAATTTATTCTGTGAAAAATGAATATTATAAATGGATTTAAATGCTATTTGTAAAACATTTAGTTTTGGTCTTGTTTTGTCTTAGGCTTGACTGACTCTGGTCTTGATAAAACTACTAATGAGTTGACTCTCGGAAATTATAGATAATGTATGCATTTTATATTTTATCTTTTTATTTGTCTTTAATTGTTGTGGGTCTTAAATCGTTTAAAAAGGGTCTTAATTTCCCCATGTCCAAGTAAAGCTACTTAATAGGCTTACACCCAATCACGAATAATCCATCAGAAAACTTTTTTTTTTTTTAGCTTGAAGTGGTTATTGCATAGAGATACAATTCAAAACAGCTGTTGTGCTTTTACAGCAAACTCTTCAAATGAAATCATTACAAATGTAAAGAAAAATAAAGCAACACATCCTTATACATGTACTTCCATTAATAAAAAACTATTTAAAGAAGTAACCAGGGCATTAGAAAAATCCTTAGACTTACACAGGGCTAAACACTAAAATTTAATTCATAATGGTCTTTAAAGAATTGATTTGATTTGAAGAAACCTGCAGAAACCCTGTATATTGTGCATTGGTAATCCTGTCAACTCAATTAACAAAACAAGTAAAATAAATATAGAAATACATAAATACCAAATTAAGTAGATCGAATGTATTTAATTATAACATCTAATAATAACTACATACAGACAGATGATATATGCATTTATATATAGTTTAACTTAAGTTCAGGTTTAGACAAGAAAACTATAATACATACGAAAAAACACTTCACCTGTAGGACTGTCAGTTAAGGTGTAAAACAAGAGTTTGCCTTTATTTTAATTATGTTGTAAATTCATAATCTACCTTGTCTCCACAGTGTACTACTTGGAGCAAAATCTGATCCCTCTCTGGACATTGATGATCCAATCAGTGATCATTTCTTCAACGATGTCTGGAACAAAGTCGCTCAAACAAATGCCATCATCTATGAGAAGGTGAGGGGTAGAGTTGTGTTAGACATGTGTTCTGGATTTTCTCCAAACTCCCCTAAATGCCATTTATGAATCCGACGTCTTTAACCAAAGGTTTTTTATTTAAAGTCATTGTGTGGGGTTTGAGCTGATACAAATGCACTGAATGCAGGTCTAAACCGCAGTAAAACCTGCAATTACTGTAATTTGCAGGTTGTGCAGAAGTCCTGCAGACAATAGCACCCCTCCCATACACTGCTGCACTATCATTATCCATATATTTACACTTGCATTCATAATCCCGATGTGTGCATGTACTAGTTATGGATTAGATTTCCAAAATGTTTTGGCTTTAAAATAAACATTGGGATTGCAATATTGCACTAGTCAGCGTTTCAACTGCAGTACCCTTTCTTCACTGTGCAGGTCTTCCGATGTCTTCCACTGGACTCCATCCGCAACCTGCGTGAGCTGATGGAGCACAAAAACTCAGAGAACCTCAGTCTTACCGACCCGGAGAAAGCCAGAGAAGAGCTCCAGGCAATACGGGGCATCCTGGTTCATTTCCCACTGCACTTTCTGTGCGAGGAGAACCTGCTTCCGCCACTCAAAAGCAAAGAAGGAATTGTTCCTATCGAGGTCTGGACGTAGCAGGGAAGAGTAAATGGTCTGTAGTGTGCCAGTAAAAATCAAAACTTACCAAGAAGGTACGGTGGTGACCAACACACTTTTGGTTTAGACCAGGGGTGCCCAAACTCAGTCCTGGAGGGACGGTGTCTTGCAAAGTTTAATTTTAACCCCAATCAGACACACTTGAGCTAGCCAGTCAAAATCGTACTTCTGTAGGCTTTCTAGAAACATCCTTGCAGGTGTGTTGAGGCAAGTTGGAGCTAAAATCTGCAGTACATCTGCCGTCCAAGACCAAGTTTGGGCACCCCTGGTTTAGACTGAAGTAATGGATGATTAGCTCTAAACACTAACCCAGATATAGAGTAGAATGATCTCTTTAAACATTAATAACATGATAATGAGCAGTGCAGTGCCAAATGACCTTGATGTTCTCCCCAAATACCCATTACAACCACATAAGTCGTGATCTGAGTATTTTAGATGGCCGAAAGTTGCATATGAAGGATGGAATGAGAATAAGAAAGGAGAGATGAGCAAATAAGGTGAAAAAGAGAAAATCCAAATTTCAAAATATTGCAATTCTCCTAACCCAGTGAGATGCTGTGGTAATGACCACCACTGTTTTGTCAATTTTGGTTTAGACTAAACGAATGTACGATTAACGCAACCACAGAAG
The DNA here is from genome assembly GCF_052040795.2 of Danio rerio. Taxonomy (NCBI): domain Eukaryota; kingdom Metazoa; phylum Chordata; class Actinopteri; order Cypriniformes; family Danionidae; genus Danio; species Danio rerio. The sequence continues at coordinate 39,582,052 of NC_141025.1, read as the reverse complement.
AAGGAACACATGATGATCATGTGTGAGAAATTTATAAAGCCTTCATACCAGGAGAATCAAACAGTGCAGTTGCTTATATATCACAATGCCGCCAAATGACTTTCCAGCAAGCATTTTTTGTTTTTAAAAGTTGACTAATAGATGTCTAAACATTGTCGTCTTGGCTAAAACAAGGCTAAATTTGGGCTGTCAGTGAAATATTAATAGATGTCTAAGAATAGGCCAAAACTAGACTAGTCATCAAATAAACAGAAAAGAATGGCTACACATATAAAGTATGTCAAATCTGTCTATTTGAGGACTAGTCTAGTTTTGGGCTATTTTTTGTCTACTTTTAGATGTCTATTAGACGTCTATTAAACATGAAATTATTTGCTGGGTTTGATGTTCTCCCTAAACACCATTACAGCCACAAAAGTCGTGATCTGAGTATTTAAGATGGCTGAAAGTTGCATATGGAGGGTAGAATGAGAACGAGGAAGTAGAGATGAGAAAATATCATCCTATTTGGTTTGGACTAAAGTAATGTACGATTCGCTCTGAACACTAAGGCAAACACAGTAGAAGAAACACATGATGTTTATGTGTGAGAATCTAAAATGCATTTATAATAGGAGAATCAAACAGTGCAGTTACTAATGTATGAAAATGCAATGAAATGACTGTGAAATTGTATCCAAATGGCCATTATGTCCGTGAAAGTCCTGATCTGAGCGTTTAAGATGGCCGAGTGCTGCATATTGAGGGTGGAATGAGAACGAGGAACAGTGAGAAAAGCGAACGAGGTGAAAAAGAGAGAGAGAGAGAGAGTTTTTTTGATGGCCGAGGAACAGAACGTACATTTATTGTTGTGAATGTGTGTGGGCGGTTAGCGTTGCTTTACCTTCTCTTCCCTCTCTCTTTATTTCGTTCTTGCGTGCACTACACCTCTCAATGCAGTGGCAGCAAATCTGTCAGAACATTTGTGGTTGTTATGGTGACGGGTATAAAGAGCTGACTTGGTCTTGGCTGCTGAGAGGAGAGATAGAGAGAACGAAAAGAAGAAGAGATCGAGAAGAGAATGAAAAAATAGTCAAACCGTTAAAAAAAGGGATGGAGGTTAGAGGGGAGAGAAAAGTACCAGTGTACTTGGTCACGAAAATTACGTAATTTATGTGTGTGCGTGCGTTTTGTCTTTTTAAAAAAGCAGGTAGGGAGGAGTGTTACGGAGCAGGGATCAGGTGGGGCATCAAACATGGTGAGATATTCAGGGGGAGTCTCAGCTCAACATTTATCAGCCCCCCTTCCCAATCTCCATGACAACCAGGAGAAATTATTGTTATGCAATAATGTCAGCAGCCCAGAAGATTCCACTTTGGGTTTTTCGGAAGGGGTTTCGACACTAGTGGAGAAGCACACTGGAGGCCAGAAAGGCAAAGCTAAATTTATCAATGCCCCACTTAATAAGTGATCATCACTAATCTGCCCGTGTACTGTGGAATGCTATAGATGACTTGCACTGCACTAGAAGAGAATGTTTTAGGGTTTGACCACTAGAGATATGATCATTAATATACTCTAACATTCCAATCACGTCAAGCAATCACCTTTAAGAACTGACAATTATGCTTTTTAACAACAAAACACTCCACACCTGTTCAGACAAACTAACATATCTGCTCTTTTTTTGCACATTTTATACTTCTAATGTAAATAGAATAGCTTTTTTTAAGAAAGCATATAGAACTTACAGACTAATACTTAAATTAATCTATGCTAACACTATGTGTTTTTACTACTTCTGGACATCTAGGGTCTGTTCTTCGTACGTGGGTTACTCAATTAGCTGGATTTGATTATTGACGATTTGACACGATCCAGGATGGTTTTGTTCTTCAAAACTCATCCGAGAGTTGTTGTCATAGCAACAGTTCTGGTAGCTCAAACCTGCTCAGGAGCAGCAGCTTACTTTATATAAACAGGATTAGATCAGGTCATTTTAAGCGAAGGTAATACTGAAAGTATTTACCGAATTCTGATATTTTTTGACAGTAGTAACCTATATATTACAAACACTAGGGAAAACAAATAAATTTATAAAAAAATATAAGTTTTTTAAAAATTACAAATAAAATGTATGCAATCTATACTTCAAAATAAAAGTACAAAAACTGTCACGGAGGTGTTGTCTCCCCAAGGGGTTGAAGAGAATATTAATTAATATGGACTTTTTTTAAGGTAAGGAACAATTCATGCAATCATGCACGTTTTGACAGCTATGCAGGTAATTTGATGCTTCACCAATGTTGATACCTTTACCAATATCAAATGCTTTTTTGATGCAAAATTAATTTAAACAGCCAGTTATTAAGACACTTTGAATAGGCCTACTAATCTGAGCATGCAGCCCACAACAAAGGTGCAAAATTATTGTGTATCATATTTATCAAACCGTTTGCTATGAATTTTATGTAATTTTGCTTATTTGCACTTTAAAAAAAAGCAAATTAACCAGAGATCAGTTATCAAGATTAACAGATCCAAGATCTGCCAAATCATCTTAGATCATTCATGCGAGGTACAAAGAACGGACCCCTGGTGTAGATAGGGTCGATGACATGAACCTTTCTTCAGATAAAAACGAGGCTGTGAAAGATGAGCTGTGATTTCTGAAAATAACTGTTTTATGAAGTTTCAGTCTGCTGAAAGTGTTTAAAGCAGTTGATATGTTGTTAAACAACAGTACCATATAATGAACACACTTCTAACTCTCGCAACCTGGTTTTCATTACCGTCAGACATGTGCTACCCTGACTAAAGGTTTATGAACTAAACTACAAAAGACTGTTTTTCTAAATGTATGACATGCAGTTTTGGTTCAATGGCTATAAATGACATATCATGGCTGTTTGTAAGCAACTGAGCAATCAATATTTTTTTCGTTCATCTGTTCTCTGACTTAATAAATAAATATATATTCTATAATTAAGTTGCTGTGTGAGGTTTTGCCAACATTGTGAGGACCAAAATGGTTCCTCAAAGGTACTAAAGCCTGAAATCACCTACCTTGTGAGACCCAGCCAACAATGTTTAATTATTTATACAGCAGCTTTACTACTACACTCAAGGTCACTTTACAGAGCAAACAAAACTAAATGTGCAGCAAAATCCAAAACAGTACAAAACATAGAGGCAAATGATAATATAAGAAGCAAGTAAATGAGGAGAAAACGCTTTGTTTGATGAAAAATTATCACTTTAAAGTAATACTTCACCATAAAGATATTTCTGTATTAATTTACTCCTGTATGATTCTGTTGTGCTGAACATAGAAGAAAATAATTTGAATAGTGCTAAGAACCAGTTTTTATTACTGTTAAAACATTAAAGAACACCAAAAGTGTTTGACATTTTGATTGAATGTTTTTGTAATTTTGTAAAAACTAATGATGTATGATTGAGTTTTGCGAAATTTTTTAAAATGCAATTAGTGGTGGAAAGAGTACTGAAAAGTCATACTTAAAAAGACTTACTTGCTTAAAGATGTATTGCAAGTAGAGTTAAAGTATCTGTTATAAATATTACTTAAAGTATGAGTAAAAAGTAGCCCTCTCAAAAGTACTCAGGAGTAAAGAGTAGTGGGTTTTATGCTGTAAAAAGCTAATGTGTTTACTTGTAATTTGTGGTTTGTGTGTAAACGTAACATTCTGTAGTGGATTTAGTTATCATTACCCAGCAGGCTTACAACATCATAAGATGTTAATATTAGCTTTGATTTAGGTTGTCAGGTGACCAAAATTCAATGTCTAGCCAGCATCCAAGGACAATATTATTTTGATGTCAAATAACAGTGTCAAATGATGTTGATATTTGGTCAATTTTAGGTTGTTTTGGGAAGTGAACAAAATCCAACGTTTAGCCAACATCTTAAACCAACGTCATATTGACATCAAATACTGACATTTATTCATCAGGTATGGCAACTAAAATCTGATAGACATCATAGTGGTAACGTCCACACAACGTAAAGCTGTAACATCATTAGACGTTGATATTTGGTTGCTTTTAGGTTGGATGTTGGACATTGATGTCATCTGCCTGACATTGAGTTCTGATTTCAACCTGATTTTCATTTCCAAACAAAACGAAAAAAAAAAAAAACATTGGGGTAAAACGTCAATTTAACATCATGTTGATGTCTTGTGCCTGTTGGGTGTTTAATGCCATTTCAGTCATCATACAGTAAACATCTGTCATCTTCTCATTAGTGATAAACATATAAACAGTCTCTGGGTCAACGCGTGTAAAGATTTTTGACATCTTCTTGGACACTTAATGCTTCCAAACAGTTTGCTGCAATTATAAATCGCCCATGTCTTGAGGTGGTTCATTATGATGCGATTTACCTTCTATGTGTGATTTGATCGTACAGGAATTACTGAACTGATTTTTCTAATCTCCATAGACAGGAAAAAATAAAGTGACTGCAGGTTGAAGGAAAGTAGTGGAGTAAAAGTACCAATACAGCACTAACAATGTACTCAGGGGAAAGGTAAAGTACGCATTTTTAAAACTACTTAGAAATTACAATTCCTGAGAAAAACTACTCAATTACAGTAACTGGAGTATTTGTAGGTTGTAACTTTACACCACTGAATGCAATATAATGTAAAGTTAAGCAGTTTGAGTAGACTATTTGGAATTTGTTACTTTACACCACTGAATGTAATAATGTCAAGGTAAATGTTAAGTCTTCAAAATGCTAAAAACACAACGTGTGTGACTGCACAGCAATATTTTGGGCAGGATCATCCTGGTGTCACCTGTCTCCAGCGTAGGCAGCTTTCCTCAGGTAGTTTGTCCCAGTGGCAGCACCGTAGCGCTTCTCCAGTCCAGGAAGACGGGAGTGAGAAGCGCAGAGGAGGGAGGGGGAGAAAAGGAAAGTGCCTGGAAAACAGTGTTGTGTTTTCTTGCAGAGGAGGGACGTCACAGCCCGACCACAGACAGCAGAAGTACGAACAGGATCATACCAAGACCGGAGAGAGAAGTTCAGTCGGACAAATCAAAACATACGACCTCACTGCAGAAAAAACAAAGTTGGCTTCCTGAGGCGACTCATTAGCGAGTGATTGAATAATCAGAATATTATGTATGCATCGTGACGAGTCGCTGCTGCTTGCTACTAAGGGTCCGGGCTGAAAACAAGGGACTGTTTATGGTTTTTCGTTCTTCCCCCTCTCTTTCTCTCCCAACAAATCGGCGGAGGTTTTGCGCACAACCGGGAGGTGCCGCTGACTGTCGGCAGGAGGGAATGAAAGTTTGCCAGGCGGGCGGAATTTTATTCGACGTAAACACTTCTTGTTTTTGACACCGGGGCCGTGTATTTCGTTTAAATACACGCTGTATTGACTTTTAAAAACTGTGGACATTAACTGAGCCGAGCGGGGACATCGAAATCCAGGCAGAAATCCTGTTTAAGGCGTGTGCGTGGGTTGCGCCGTAACATGACGGCTGTGGCAGATTGACGAGGAGATCACGAGCGCCGCTGTTTAGGATCGTGAAGTTCTGCCTGTGTATTTACATATTTTCGCGATTACCTGCATATCTACCCCTCGTGTATTGACTAATCTTACTGTTTGACTGAGGTAGGCTCGGCTTAACTTACGCAGTGCTGCCAAAATGAGTGTAGAGACGGAGCGCAGTGTGGCACATCTGATTCGAGCTCGTGTAAATGTTGCCATGCAATCTTTAGGATTATAGGCTCAACCACAGCCTTTATCATCGATAACTGCAGAATCTCGCCTTCACAATCGGATCGCTTTGGCCTTAAAAGAGCCGTTTGTTCTCCCGTAAAGAAGAAGAAACAAACATTTTATGGTCCGAAATCCTGCAGCTGTTGTCGGTTGAGCTGGTCGCGGCCAAATGTTTCAGCGGGGACCTCGCAAGTTTTTCTGAACTGCCCCTTGAAATAAACATTGTGATTAAAAAATAACATTAGCAGTCTTCGAGGACGTCTTTTCAATAGTCTTCAGAAATCGTTGTGAAAATGTCAGAAAACGCACCTACGCGGAGTCTGGATGACATCGACCTGGCCGCCCTGCGGGTGAGTGACTGTGTGTGTTTTTGAACGAGTGTGTGTTGCTCACCTGCCTGCACCTGTCAGAGGCCTTCACACCCAAACAAATTCAAAACGGCTCCATTATTATGTCATATGAGGGATAATATATATACAACTACGATTTTGAATGTTTACTAGCTCGTGTTTGTTTTTATTCTGCGAGCAGGTGAGTCCTGGGCCTGTATTGTGTAACAAAATAATCCTGGCCTGGAGTGTTAATGTGTTTGTGTGTATGCAAGTCTAGGTCTCTCTCTTTCAAACGCCTACATTTGTGGTTTATAGGGCCTACCTTGCAAATAAGTGTTAACAGGGACTGTAATCTTAGAATAGCTTTCTTATTATGTGGGGAATACCCTGCAAAACAGTGTAACTTTCCGTTTAGGCCAGAGCTTTGTGTGTGTTTACATTTAATACAATCGTGATAGAATCATTCAGTGAACTGTCTGTGTGTTTTTATGGCGTCGTTTATTTATTTAACAAAAACTCAGCATTCCCTAGAGCACCGGTGCTGGAAAATGTGAGTTAATGGATACATCAGATATTTTTTGCAGCAACAGTTTTGTGAAGGGAGAAAATTAGTTGCCCACTTAGCAGAAGTAGGCACATTATTATCTTGACATGAATCCAAGCTATGTGGCAAGATGACAGTCCTCCACCAAAGTCTATTTTAGCATGACACTAGCCTGATACATTTTAGCAAATCTAATATGCAAGTATGAAATACATAAGATTTTAAAAAATATTTGGAAGTTTTGCATGTATGCCAAGGCTGCATTTATTTGACCGATAACAATATTACTATATTTTAAAATATCTCATGTTTTTTTGTGAAAGCTGCAGTGCTGGATTTTTGCTGGATTCTGTAATGACTAATCCTGTTAAGAAATCCTTGCAGTGTTATAAAAGTGTTTATCACATCGAATAAATTTTATGTCGTTGCTGAAAGTATGCTATCACAAAAAAAATGTACCAGGAAGAATCAAATGGGGGTATTCACAGCAATGCCATACAATGGGAGAACCTTTTTTGGTTCCCTTTTATAGAAAGTTTTTCCTTTTTATAGTGCAAAGTAGGCCTGCACAATATTTATCAACAATATGCAACGTTGAGTTTTTTTTTTTTTTATATAAGTTATCATTTGCATTGTAATTGTATAATAACTTTAAAAGCATTCAGGTAAAAGAAATTGTACCATTTCTGATCATAACTATGATTAATTTTATTAAAATACTTTTATTTTTATAATTCAGTTACTGTACTTGAATATTGTTAAACTCAGGAAATGATAAAACACTTTATTTTAATTGTATCTTCTTCTTGATTATATTTATATATTGTTATGCATGAAAATACTCACAACACATGCTAATGCAGAAATGCACTGCAAATAGCACAGACCACAATAAAAAATGTGTCAGGGAACCCAAAAAAATGTATAGATTTTTTTAATTAGGTTTTATGGAAATGCAAATATTAAACTTTAATTCACCAATCTCTGATTAAACATGTGCATGAAAATACTCACAACACATGTCATCTGTTGAAATTGTATGCATATCGCAAAATATTTTGCAAAGTAAAAAATATTGAATTTATATTTAAAATATAATATAATGTTAGATTTGTCCAAGATCATGCAGCCCTAGTGTAAAGAACATTTTCAAATTTAAAGATTTTTTTTTTTAACCTTTGCAACGATAAGGTACAATGGCTGTTAAAGGTAATTCATTAAACCGTCGTTGCTAGAGAAGAACCTTTATTTTTAATTGCATAATTTCTTTTTAATCTTCCTGTCCTCACACCTGTGAATAGTAGTGTGCATATATATATTAGCTACAGAATAGCTAGCATTCGTAGTGTGCTTAAATAGTCCCTCTGTAGTTAATGTGCAAGCCGAACAGAAGGCTAATCTAGTCCTCTAGCTTAGTGGTATGTTAGCAGGTGGCTAATCCAGTGTCTTAGGGCTAATTACACTCACTAATTAGGTGACTTCCTGCATAAAGATGAGGTTATCTGCCATTCACAAAGAAACATTTTCATTTTAGAGTTCTGCTTTAGTTCAGGTTTTCTTTTGATTAATTTCTATTTTTTTTTCCTTAATGAAAATATCATCCTTTATATCGATCTGTCTGCAAAACATTTCACTAGGGACGATTATTTAGTTGGCGCTTCTGATTGAAAAATATCTAATACTTATATTTTTTTTTACTTTACTTTTCATTTCAAAGTATTAAGAATTTATTAATAATATCCCTGCATTATTGTTTTGTTTGTTTTTCTTTTTTTTTAAACAACAATGTTTGAAACTACTGTTAACAAATCTTAAGGTATTCATCCCTTCTAAACCACTGGTTTAGGCTTTGTGGTCTGGATTAATACTACCTTTTCACCTTTTTATTTTTTGAAGATTAATAATATAGGTTTTTTTAAACATTAGAGCAGTGGCCATAAACTCTCTTTCTCTCTTGTGTGTTGGTACAGTGAGTTCCTGGGCACGGCTCTCCAGGGTGTGATGTGTCTGATATTGCCCCTAGAGAGAGAGCAAGAGCATGATGATTCACTTCAGCTCATTGTTTGATAGCTGTCCTATATAACGCCCACATATCGCGTCTCTCACACTACGCTCATAGATGCCTATTTAGGGGAGGAAAGGACATGTACATAATCACAGGACTTGCCTGCCTTGCATGTGGCCCTCCAGCTAGAGTTGCATACTGCTGAGATGGTTTGCAGTTTCATGGTATTGTTTTGAACTTGAGAAGCACCTGCTCTCCTGTTCACCTGTGGTCATCTTGGAAAGATCGTTTTTAAATAACATTAGTCTACCCGGAGCATCACAACTTGGTATAGAAGCAGTTTAGAATTAAGTTATTTTCTAGCAGCAGATTTTGGTAAACTCTCATATTTAAACGAGTCTATTACATAATCATAATAGCAGCAGTTTGACGGTTGGGTTGCTTATGTAAATGAGATATAAATGCTAATGACATCATCATCACAAACCAGAATATCAATAGGCTAAGATGTTAAATAAACAACAAAATCTAATGAATATGCACAATGGCTTGAGAAATCTGCTTTAGCTTTTAAATGAAACAGAAGCTCATTATTGGTTGTTTAGAATAAACCAGCTGGCAAATAAACAAGCTGAACAAAAGTTTGTATTAAGCCAGATGTTTGTTTTGTGTCTATTATTTGCAAGGAGCAATTGTTTATGAATGCGTATTGGTTTCTGCATTCATGAGGTCATAGGTTAATGATGTAACTTGATCTAGTAGTGCTTAAATATTGATATCTGTTGGATGGCTCTTTACTTATTATTTTATTACTTTACTTTGTAATGGCTTCATCTGTGGTCTAAAAGCTGCAAGCTGTTCACAATATTTTCCAGCTGTTTCCATTTTCCAACCCTCGTTTGAAGTCTTTGTGTTGTGTGTGCGCGTGTGCGTGTGTGCGTGTGTGTGTGTGTGTGTGTGTGTGTGTGTGTGTGTGTGTGTGTGTGTGTGTGCGTGCGTGCGTGCGTGCGTGCGTGTGTATACACAATAAGTAGTCTAGGTTAGGCATTAGACTATAACTGTTTTCAAGGTATACCGAGGTCTGGAAAAGTCAAGGTTTTAAAACTGCCAAAATTTTCTGCTTTACCGTACCGTATTTTATATAAAATTTTTTATTTCCTTTTTTTACCCTTTTTTTGCCCTTTTAAATTGTACATAAATTTGTGTTTTTGAAACAAATGAAGACAGCAGAAGTCAATGATTTATTTGAATTAATGTTCATTTAATCATTGTTGATTGTTCTTATAAATATTATCAATATTTATCAAAATAAATTATTATCTTCAATAGGAAAAAATTGTTGTTTTTTACATAGACATTTAAAAGAATGTATTCTAGAGCAGTGAGCACAATACCGTCAAACCATAAAAACTTTGATATTTTCCAAGGCTACCATATCTTCAGAATCTTATACGGGCCTATGCCTAGTCTAGGTATGTTTAATATATACATTTTTCCCATATAAATATGGATTTCTGACACCTTTTTTCCCCATTTGTGTAGCTGTAGGTCTGACAACTTTTTTCTTTTTGACAACTTATTCACCTTTTCTAATACCAACTTAATATCTTTCTTTGCGTATGAGCGGGCACAGCTATCGGAATCTTTTTGGCCTCAGACTTCTGTTTTTATTCAATTCCATTGACTTTGAGATGTAAAACAGTTCTTTATGCTGCTTGATTTTGCAAACTGATATTTTCTAATGACATTAATCTGCTTTTTATGTTTAGTCATTTTGTAGAGCATGTAGTAGACTGTTTTCTGTAGTTTTTTTTATTCCTAGTCATTTCTCCCTTATATCTGAAGTTCTAAAACAATCGCAAAAACGATTGCACTTCTGTCATGACAGTACAAATTGCTAACTGCCATGACATGTTTAATCTAGAAATTTTGCTCATTTAAATATCAGTTAGATCCTAAATGCAGAATATTTGCAGAATTTAAAGGGGTAAATGCACACATACTTTTAATTTCATTCAGCCAACCCCAGGGCTTACAGCTAATTGTCATCCCATACAAAATCGCTGAGTTTAAGATCTGATTTGTTTAAAAAGCAGCCATCTTCACTGCCTAGCTGAGGTACGATTTAAAGTGGACCAAACAAGAAGCACTGCTTAAATTATATTTTTCTGCGCCATGTCTTTAAATTATGGAAATTAATTTTACCCCAGTTTTTTCAAAGGTGTTTCTGCATTAGCCTGTTGCTAATAATGGTGCTTGTGTTGTAATGTCTCTTTCGTCTCTTTTTACACGTTAACAACCAAATGGATGCTCAAGTCTGATTATATTTGAATTACAGTACAACATCAATGCTGTAAAAGGAACCTTATGAATTTGAAAGTAGTCACAATAACCAATCAATGGAAGTTCTTCATTGGCTAAAAAACACAAGCTCTGCAAATAGCCCATTGCTTAATTTTTAAGATCAAGATTTAATGGCACATACGAGTACAGATGTTTCAATTGTTTCTAAGTTATGCTGGAACAAAGCGTCCACTTAAATATAATAAAAATGCAAATTCTGCATTCATAATGACTGTTATTACATATGCATTAATGCTCACAGCATTGATTAATTTAGATGCGTCATCTAGCTAGTGGCTGTGTTGAACAGCTCTCTTGAGCTCACTGTATTATAGAGTGCATTGATTCAGTATGTTTAAATATTCTTTTCTGACATCTACATTGTAAGCAAGTGGCTTATGTAAGTTCAATAATTCTTATGTTTTAAATAGGTTTTAAATTTTATGAGTGGACATACACTGACACTTCCATCCGGAGATTCAAAATAAGAGTTCCACATACATAATTGAATATAAGCTTAGGTCAGGGGTGCCCAAACTCAGTCCAGGAGTTTAGTTTTAATCCCAATTAGACACATCAGAACCAGCTACTTAAGATCTTTCTAGGTATACTATAAACTTTCAGGAAGGTGTGTTGGAGCTAAACTATGCAGAGCGCTGTACCTCAGTGACTGAGTTTGTGCATTCCTGGCTTAGATAAACTTAAAATTAAGGGGGGAAATAATCATTGTTGTATTGTCATTAGGAATTGTTGTGGCCAATCAAATGCAGCCTGCTGCATATTAATAAACCCATGTGCAAAGAAATGGTCCATGTTTTGGTGTGATTGTTCTGTTTTTTTTACCGAGATTTCACTCTTGGGATTTACATGACAACAAGGAAACAATAGGGTTTCCATTGTTCAGCTTTGGCATTCCTAGGTGTTTCCCGATTTTTGTGAAATGATTTATAAATTGTTGCTGATGCAAACTAGTGAATAGATCCTTCTTTGTTTCCTTCTTTTTATCCTTTGCCGATCACACGCCTGTAGGTTGTGCACAGAGAAATTCAAATTTGCTGTTAATTTACTCCCCCTCAGGCTATTCAATATGTAGGTGACTTTTTGTTCTTCGGTAGAACATTTTTTTTTTATTTTAAACAGCTGAATCTGGTTCATGCTGATTTATAAAATGCAAGTCAACAACTATTTGTTAACATAAGAGTAAATAAATATGCAGATAAAACAAATTCAGCACCCATGGTTTCTTTTAAGAATCTGCTAAACATAATAAATTACATTAATAATGCATTGTTTTAAAAAATTAAAGCTAAATTAAATCTGAACTCTGAAGCAATTAATTGATCCAAAACACACATTAAAAGTAAAAGACTTTTTTAGTTGCATGGCTTGTTTGTAATGTTATGTAATACAGTGTAAATGATGGGGCTATTGTGAAAATAAACTCCATATTTGTTTATTTTCATGGGTTGAAAGCAAAAATAAGAGAGTGATCATATACATTTACTTTCAGATTTATGGGGGGTCACCTTGACAGAGATTCCAGTAATGTCCATGTTTGAAAGTAACTATATTCAAAAGGTTTTAATCAACTATTTCATATAATAAAGAAACAGTTTCTCTGATAGGGTGGTAGATCAAATGTCTAAACACTAGTGAACATTTTTGATGATTCATTTAGTGACTATTGGCATGTATTTTCACACTGCAGTTCATATTCGGCCCCGTCTCTCAACACACCTGCATGGACACACAGTGACTATTTTTAAAGGTTTTTCCTGTGTGTTTTAATTTTAAATTCTGTCATTTCCCATGCAGTCTTTGAAAAGCCATGGGCAACCTTTTCAGCGAACTTCCTTCCCCCTGTGTTTCCTCTCTCAATTTGTCCTCTTCTAGTCTCCAGGGAAAGCCTTATTATTATCTGTTTATCATCTTATTCATTGGCTCATTTATTCATTTCCCTGCTTATGTGTCATCTCTCTCTTTCTTTCTCTCTCTCTAAAGCAGATGCTCCCCAAAGAATAGGCTAATTGCCTTTGATCGTCTTTGATGAAACTGTTTGAATATTATAACGAACATTCAATTGTATATGTTTGATATGACGTTACTTTAGGTTATAAACTGTAATGCTTTTTTGAATCCTGTTTGTGTTGGTTCTTATTTCCATTCGGCCTCTTACTGATGTTTCACGTAAGTGCGTGTTGCTCGCTTACAGCTCACCACTCCAGAGCTCTTTGAGGGAGAGTGAGAGAGAGGAAGAGATAAAAAGAGAGATGAAGCAAGTGAGAGAGAAAAAAAGGTTGCAGTTATTGGAGGCAGATGAGAGCGAGATGATCGTGGTGTGTGTATATGTGTGCGAGAGCTAGGAAGAACGTTAGCCTTGTCCACCCACAAAGCTGTACCAAAGCTATATTGAGTGTGTGTGTGTGTGTGTGTGTGTGTGTGTGTGTGTGTGTGTGTGTGTGTGTGTGTGTGTGTGTGTGTGTGTGTGTGTGTGTGTGTGTGTGTGTGTGTGTGTGTGTGTGTGTGTGTGTGTGTGTGTGTGTGTGTTGCTTTTAACCCTCTACTCATTCTAGTTTTTGGCTGCGCTCCCCAGCTGTAGCTGCACATAAGATAACACTTCTTGAGAGTTGTATAATGGCTCTTAATTCATGACAATGGCACACAAACTGTCTTTTGAAAGCGAGAGGTTTGTGAAGACTCGTCACTTTGTCTTGTTCTCAATGGCTGAGCAGGTAATGGTTCTGTCATTGCCATCGTCAGCCAGCAGGAAGCCTCTGGTATAAAGGAAAAACATCTCCAAAGTGAGCTTGATTTAGGACATGAAACTTTTCCTGTCATTTGGATGGTAAATGATGTAGTTTTAATACTTTTTTGTACTGGGAGTGAGGAAATAAGAAAGTACAGAGAGTGCAGTACTCGGTTAAAGCCCAGAAAGATGCACATTTTATATACTTACTTAATGTAACCCACCAGTCTTTCCGTACCCAACCTGGTCTGATGCTGGGATCGAACTGGCGATTCTTTGTATGAGAGTCAGTTGTTCTAACAAGAAGGTTACAGACCATGACCTCTAGCATCTGTCGCTAGACCACCTTTTGAGGTCACAGGAGTGTAGGCTGATAAAACTTCTGTGTCATGCGTACGGTCTGGCACAGCCTTTACCAAAAATGTAACTACACGTCGCAACGACATGTAGCGCAAGCCCTGTGATTGGTAGCTCTGACCAGTGTGGGCAGGACCAAGAGCCGTGCAAACCTGTTGGAGTGATTGTTTACAGGTCCGGAGTCTCGTGAAGTTGCTTTAGATGGAAACTGTTGTTTTGTGTTTACCTTATGATTAATGTTGTTGCACATCAGCCAGCTCCTGTCTCTGAATGAGCGAGTGTTAGCTACTTGTTAATAAAGGTAGCGTTTAAAATTTTTTTTTAAAAAACACCCGCAAAGAAACACGGCACAGAAGAACATAAAAACCTACTGCCAGCTAGCGTTTAAGAAGTGTTATTGCAGAGCAACACAAACAGCATGCAGATGTTTGTCATTGTGAAGCATGCATTGTGTGTCACGCCGATCACTCGACGCAGAAGTATAAATCAGCTCACTCCCATCGCAGAAGAGCCCCCATGTGTAACCCACCGGTTTTTCTGCACCCAAACTGGTCTGAGCTGAGGTGATTCTTTGCATGGGAGTCTTTTGCTCAAGACCACGTCTGTTGCTAGACCAGCTTCAGATGTAGGAGGAGTGAGGTTTTCCTGCTAAACACTTTGCTAGCCGGCCTCCATTACATTAATTAAATAATTAAAAGAGTAAGTTTTGCATAATTACGTGCAATAATCATAAACAGAAGTTCAAAGTCTGTTCTACATGTATGTTGTTAATTAATATTGTTCTTTAATTAAATGCACAATTACACACCATAACAAGGCCACTTAAAATATAATGTAGCTGCCTCAAACGTACACACTTCAAGCTCTGATAGATCTATTTCTTATCATTTTAATTGAAACCATGATCCTTGGTGATTCAAAAGAATGTACAATGGCCTTCAGCTCTTTGAAAGTCAAAAAAAGGTTAAGCCTTTGTACATGAGATAACGTGAGATCTTGTGAAGCAAAACTATGAGTCTGTTCTGTAAACTAAACATTATTTGCAACTAGGGTTGTAACGGTATGAATTTTTCACGGTATGATAATCGTCTAAAACAATACCACGGTTTGACGGTTTCGCGGTATACGGTATGTTACAAATGTTACAAAATAATAGAACAGTGAAGCAAATTTGACTTTTTCCAAATAATATATTTTTAGTTACTATAAACAACACCACTTACAATGAACAAATAAAAATAAGAAAATAATAAATAATGTGTCAAAGTACAAATAAAGTCCAAATAAACATGGTGCAAATCCTCAGTAAAAAATAGATATAAATATTTACTATACTATAAATAGTTACATAACGAAACTAGATTCAATATGGAACATCCTTAGGTTTTATGTGCCAGCATGGATATGGTTGTCTGTGGATATGGATTTGGATGTGGTTGTCTGCAATGCAGACAAACAGCTGCATCTTCATTTGCGTCTTTTGAAAACAGCAAGAGCAGCAGTTCGTCTTTGCTGTGTCACTGTTTTGTCATGTTTCTGTGCTGCTGTGCATGCAAAAGTACTTAGTATGAGAATTATTTCATGAAAAACTTTTTTTTTTTTGCGTTTTATTTAGCCGCGCATAAATGTATGCCTCATTCCGTGTTGTTCAAAAAGCTTGGTCCACAAACAAAAGCGAAACCTATGCTTATTGGTTGTGATATAGCGAGTTTGAACCAATCTGGGCATGGAGGAGGGACAATGCATCAATGTATCATGTCTGATTTGTCCGGAGACACAGTGACGAGCGTTTCTTTGTCAAATCAGCGTTGTCAAATGTTGATGACGTAACCGCACTGATTCCGGAGCCTCTGAAAGTCCGCGAATGTTATGTGATACAGCACTGGAAAGCTGAGATTCTCTTCTTTATGCCAATCTTTGAATTGTATGAATCGGATCAGTGGATCAAAAGTTATTAAACATTTAAGAGCAATACTTATTTTTATCCGCGGGCGGCTGTCTCGGTCTTTAAGGGTTAAAACCGTTGATATGCAATTGTTCATGGTATGATAATCGTGCACGTTCAAATCGTGGTAAACCGTCATACCGGTATATTGTTACAACCCTATTTGCAACTATCACCTCCACATTACTCCACAGCCCCAGCCAAAGTTTGAATAGCTGTGTCCGAAATCACCTACAGTACTCATTAGGTACAGCATTTGAATTTAAATGTACTTCTTGACCGTTAGAAAAGTACATTCTATACAGTATGAATGTCAGTAGTATGAATGGAACTCATACTACATCCACAATTTTGTCATCATCACGTGACCTACAGTTAGTAGTGCAGAATAGTGTAGAATGTCACACTTCAGAATGTCGCCGGCAGTAGTATGTCATCCGGGTACTTCTCGCATACTGTTTTATGAATTTGGACATACTACTCTGCTCGTATACTTTTTTAGCATACTATATAGTATGGAAGTATACAATATGGATGCAGCCTATGTGTTCACGACAGTCTGGAGCACATGTTACTTGTCGCATAATGATGAGGTTTGAGTGGGCACAAACTTCCATCTGGGCTGATACGGATTGTTTACAACAGGACACGTTTCGTTGTGTTGTTCAAAATGTGTTGTACTTTAAGTGTACAGTTCCTGGATGCTGCAATGTATATAAGAAAAACTGGTTAAACTATCAGGAAACACTTTCTATTTCTACTTAAGAATATTTTTCATAAACATTTTGGTTTCCAGTAGTTCTGGTTACTAATAGTTTTATTTAGAGATTTTAAGAAATATGAATCAAGTTTTCAAATTCTTTTATAAAAGGTCTTTACAAACATTGTTTGTTTTTCTTGTCTTTTTTTGAGAGCTAAAACTGAATCATTAAACCACATTGATAAAAATAATACATATGAAGTCTTCATTTGCCAAAACACAACTTGTAAACCATTTTCATAATTTTTTTCCCCAAATGAGCTCTCACTGACTTGTCCATTTGTGCAA